>NW_019957546.1:41885-135861 GCF_002910315.2 Salvelinus sp. IW2-2015 | reverse complement strand
CTAAAAGTTGTCAAAGACCCCAGCCACCCCAGTCATAGACTGTTCTCTCAACTACCGCATGGCAAGCGGTTACCGGAGTGCAAAGTCTAGGACAAAAAGGCTTCTCAACAGTTTTTACCCCCAAGCCATAAGACTCCTGAACAGGTAATCAAATGGCTACCCGGATAATTTGCATTGTCCCCACCCCTCTTTTTACGCTGCTGCTACTCTCTGTTTATCATATATGCATATATATATATGCACTTTAACTATACATTCATGTACATCCTATCTCAATTGGGCCGACCGACCAGTGCTCCCGCACATTGGCTAACCGGGCTATCTGCATTGTGTCACACCCACCACCCGCCAACCCCTCTTTTACGCTACTGCTACTCTCTGTTCATCATATAGGCATAGTCACTTTAACCATATCTACATGTACATACTACCTCACTCAACCTGACTAACCGGTGTCTGTATGTAGCCTCGCTAATTTTATAGCCTCGCTACTGTATATAGCCTGTCTTTTTATTGTTGTTTAATTTCTTTACCTACCTATTGTTCACCTAATACCTTTTTTGCACTATTGGTTAGAGCCTGTAAGTAAGCATTTCACTGTAAGGTCTGTTGTATTTGGCGCACGTGACAAATAAACTTTGATTTGAAGGAAAGAAATTCCACAAATTAACTTTTAAGAAGGCAAACCTGTTAATTGAAATGCATTCCAGGTGACTACCTCATGAAGCTGTTTGAGAGAATGCCAAGTGTGTGCAAAGCTGTCATCAAGGCAAAGAAAGGGTGGCTACTTTGCAGAATCTCAAATATAACATATATTAGGATTTGTTTAACACTTTTTTGATTACTACATGATTCCATGTGTCATTTCAAATTTTTGATGTCTTCACATTTATTCTAGAATGTAAAAAAAAAATTAAATAAAGAAAAACCCTTGAATGAGTAGGTGTGTTCAAACTTTTGGCTGGTACTGTATATTAGTTTGACTGTCATTATGTATGAATTGTGTGCATACCGGAAGTGTAGGTGGATGGGTGGGTTATGGAGGTTTGTCTGCCATATTCTTGTGCAAGGCAGGTTTTGTGTGTATGTGTCTACTTTATGGGTACTTTGTATGTATGTGTGTAATGTACAGTGCCTTCAGAAAGTATTCACACCCCTTGCCTTTTTCCACATTTTGTGTTCCAGCCTGAATTTAAAATTGATTAAATTGAGATTGTGTCACTGATCTACACACATACCACATCAAAGTGAAGTTGTGTTTTTAGAAATGTTTATAAATTAATAACAAATGAAATGTCCTGATTCAATAAGTATTTAACCCTTTTGTTATGGCAAATCTATATAGGTTCAGGAGTAAAAATGTGCTTAACAAGTCACATAATAAGTTGCATGGACTTACTCTGTGTGCAATAATGGTGTTCAACCTTTTTAAATGACTAACCCATCTCTGTACACATACAATTATCTGTAAGGTCAGTTACAGAGTTTAATGGCTGTGATGGGAGATAACTGAAGATTGGTCAACAACATTGAAGTTACTCCACAATACTAACATACAGTTGAAGTCTGAAGTTTACATACACCTTAGCCAAATACATTTAAACTCAGTTTTTCACAATTCCTGACATAAAAATTCCCTGTCTTAGGTCAGTTAGGATCACCACTTTATTTTAAGAATGTGAAATGTCAGAATAATAGTATAGAGAATAATTTATTTCATCACATTCCCAGTGGGTCAGAAGTTTACATACACTCAATTAGTATTTGGTAGCATTGCCATAAACTTGGGTCAAACATTTCGGGTAGCCTTCCACAAGCTTCCCAAAATAAATCTGGTGAATTTTGGCCCATTCCTCCTAACAGAGCTGGTGTAACTGAGTCAGGTTTGTAGACGTCCTTGCTCACACACGCTTTTTCAGTTCTGCCCACAAAATGTTCTATGGATTGAGTCAGGGCTTTGTGATGGCCACTCCAATACCTTGACTTTGTTGTCCTTAAGCCATTTTACCACAACTTTGGAAGTATGCTTGGGGTCATCGTCCATTTGGAAGACCCATTTGCAACCAAGCTTCAACTTCCTGACTGAATGTCTTGAGATGTTGCTGCAATATATCCACATAATTTCCTACCTCATGATCCATCTATTTTGTGAAGTGCACCAGTCCCTCCTGCAGAAAAGCCACCCCACAACATGATGCTGCTACCCCGTGCTCACGGTTGGGATGGTGTTCTTCGGGCTTGCAAGCCCCCCTTTTCCTCCGAACATAACGATGGTCATTATGGCCAAACAGTTCTATTTTTGTTTCATCAGACCAGAGGACATTTCTCCAAAAAGTGTGATCTTTGTCCCCATGTGCAGTTGCAAACTGTAGTCTGGCTTTTTTATGGCGGTTTGGAGCAGTGGCTTCTTCCTTGCTGAGCGGCCTTTCAGGTTATGTCGATAAGGACTCATTTTACAGTGGATGTAGATACTTTTGTACCTGTTTCCTCCAGCATCTTCACAAGGTCCTTTGCTGTTATTCTGGGATTGATTTACACTTTCGCACCAAAGTACGTTCATCTCTAGGAGACAGAACGCGTCTCCTTCCTGAGCGTATGATGCTGCGTGGTCCCATGGTGTTTATACTTGCGTACTATTGTTTGTACAGATGAACGCGTACCTTCAGGCGTTTGGAAATGCTCCCAAGGATGAGCCAGACTTGTGGAGGTCTCCAATTTATTTTCTGAGGTCTTGGCTGATTTCTTTTGATTTCCCATGATGTCAAGCAAAGAGGCACTGAGTTTGAAGGTAGGCCTTGAAATACATCCACAAGTACACCTCCAATTGACTCAATTGATGTCAATTAGCCTATCAGAAGCTTCTAAATCCATGACATAATTTTCTGGAATTTTCCAAGCTGTTTAAAGACACAGTCAACTTAGTGTATGTAAACTTCTGACCCACTGGAATTGTGATTAAGTGAAATAATCTGTCTGTAAACAATTGTTGGAAAAATGACTTGTGTCATGCACAAAGTAGATGTCCTAACCGACTTGACAAAACTATAGTTTGTTAACAAGAAATTTGTGGAGTGGTTGAAAAACGATTTTAATGACTCCAACCTAAGTGTATGTAAACTTCTGACTTCAACTGTAAATGACAGAGTGAAAAGAAGGAAGCCTCTACAGAATAAAAATATTCCAAAACGTGCATCCTGTTTGCAATAAGGTACTAAAGTAATATTTTCAAGCATGTTGGTGGCTGCATCATGTTATGGGTATGCTTGTCATCGGCAAGGACTAGGGAGTTTTTTTTAGGGTAAAAATAAACAGAAGCACTGTGCTATGCACAGGCAAAATCATAGAGGAAACTTGGTTCAGTCTGCTTTCCAACAGATACTGGGAGACAAAAATCACCTTTCAGCAGTACAATTACCTAAAACACAAAGTGGATTTGCTTACCAAGATGTCATTGAATGTTCCTGAGTGTTCTTAAGTTTTGACTTTAATTGGCTTAAATCTATGGCAAGACTTGAAATGCTGTCTAGCAAAAATCAAGAACCAACTTGACGCTCAGAAAAATATTCTCTCAAACCTATTCGCTTGAAGATTTTTTTTAAAGATTGGGCAAATATTTGTACAATCCAAGTGTGCAAAGCTCTTAGAGACTTACCAATAAAGACTCACAGCTGTAATCACTGCCGTAGGTGATTCTAACATGTATTGACTCAGGGGGTTGAATACTTATCTAATTGATATATTAGTGTTTTATTTCAATTATTTGTCAAAATGTTTTTTGAATTTTTCTTCCACTTTGACATTAAGAGTATTTGTGTAAATAGGTTGATATGGAAATTAAACCATTCTGATCCCTCTTTGTAACACTGCAAAATGTGGAAAAAGGTCAAGGGGTGTGAATACTTTCTGATGGCACTGTATGTGTCTGTGTGTGTTCTAACTGTGTTCTCCACGCTGTGTGTGTGCATCTACATTCTAACCCTGTGCTCTCTCTGCAGTGTGTGAGCCGGGGAGCTGCTGGTGTCTCTGTCCTACCAGCCTGTCACTCACAGGCTCAATGTGGTGGTGCTGAAGCCAAACACTGCCAAGATGGACATCACTGGCCTATCAGGCAGTAATACTACGCACACACAACACACCAAACAAACAAACAAACACACCACACCACACACACACCACTCTCACCCACTTTCCCCTCTATCCATCCCTCACAGACCCCTATGTGAAGGTGAACGTGTTCTAGCTGCAAGCGCATTGCCAAGAAGAAGACGCACGTGAAGAAGTGCACCCTCAACCCGTTTTTAACGAGTCATTCATCACGACGTGCCCGCCGAGCTACTGGCGACGTCTCCGTGGAGTTCCTGGTGGTCGACTTCGACCTACCACCAAGAACGAGGTGGTGGGCCGCCTGGTGCTGGGCGGCCAAGCCCATGCACACTGGGGTCACCCACTGGAGAGAGGTCTGCGACAACCCCGCCGGCAGATTGCCAAGTGGCACAACCTGGCGGAGTATTAGGACGGCTCAGAAAAAATACCGAAAATGTTCAAAATCGTGCAATTTCTCAGAGTGGATATTCTGTCGAAAATCCCACCGCCACTACTATTTCAAACCTATTCTCTTAGAAAATTAAAGAATGAAATATACCCTTCCCGCCTGAATAAAGAGACCCAACCAGACCACCGGAACCCCACCAGCATGGACATGTATGGTTGGACCACCACTTCTATGAAAAATTCCCGCAACTACGTGGCTGAGAAAAATCTGACCAGACTTTCAGGAATCACTGACGACAAAAGACTTGATTGAAGATTTCAAAACCAAAATCTGAATAAAATATATAATATATTATAATATATATATATTACAGTGGGGAGAACAAGTATTTGATACACTGCCGATTTTGAAGGTTTTCCTACTTACAAAGCATGTAGAGGTCTGTATTTTATCATAGGTACACTTCAACTGTGAGAGACGAATCTAAACAAAAATCCAGAAATCACATTGTATGATTTTTAAGTAATTAATTAGCATTTTATTGCATGACATAAGTATTTGATACATCAGAAAAGCAGAACTTAATATTTGGTACAGAAACCTTGTGTTTGCAATTACAAAGATCATACGTTTCCTGTAGTTATTGACCAGTGTGCACACACTGCAGCAGGGATTTTGGCCCACTCCTCCATACATACCTTCTCCAGATCCTTCAGGTTTCGGGGCTGTCGCTGGGCAATACGGACGTTCAGCTCCCTCCAAAGATTTTCTATTGGTTCAGGTCTGGAGACTGGCTAGGCACTCCAGGACCTTGAGATGCTTCTTACGGAGCCACTCCTTAGTTGCCCTGGCTGTGTTTTCGGGTCGTTGTCATGTGGAAGATCCAGCCACGACCCATCTTCAATGCTCTTACTGAGGGAAGGAGGTTTTGGCCAAGATCTCGCGATACATGGCCCCATCCATCCTCCCCTCAATACGGTGCAGTCGGCCGTCCCCTTTGCAGAAAAGCATCCCCAAAAGATTATGTTTCCACCTCCATGCTTCACGGTTGGGAGGGTGTTCTTGGGGTTTACTCAACCTTCTTCTTCCTCCAAACACGGCGAGTGGAGTTTAGACCAAAAAGCTCTATTTTTGTCTCATCAGACCACATGACCTTCTCCCATTCCTCCTCTGGATCATCCAGATGGTCATTGCAAACTTCAGACGGGCCTGGACATGCGCTGGCTTGAGCAGGGACCTTGCGTGCGCTGCAGGATTTCAATCCATGACGGCGTAGTGTGTTACTAATGGTTTTCTTTGAGACTGTGTCCCAGCTCTCTTCAGGTCATTGACCAGGTCCTGCCGTGTTTCTGGCTGATCCCTCACCTTCCTTATGATCATTGATGCCCCACGAGGTGAGATCTTGCATGGAGCCCCAGACCGAGGGTGGTTGACTCATCTCTTCAACTTCTTCCATTTTCTAATAATTCGCCAACAGTTGTTGCCTTCTCACCAAGCTGCTTGCCTATTGTCCTGTAGCCCATCCCAGCCTTGTGCAGGTCTACAATTTTATCCCTGATGTCCTTACACAGCCCTCTGGTCTTGGCCATTGTGGAGAGATGAGTCTGTTTGATTGAGTGTTGTGTACAGGTGTCTTTTATACAGGTAACAAGTTCAAACGGTGCAGTTAATACAGGTAATGAGTGGAGAACAGGAGGGCTTCTAAAAGAAAAACGAACAGGTCTGTGAGAGCCGGAATTCTTACTGGTTGGTAGGTGATCAAATACTTATGTCACGCAATAAAATGCAAAGTAATTACTTAAAAATCATACAATGTGATTTTCTGGATTTTTGTTTTAGATTCCGTCTCTCACAGTTGATGTGTACCTATGATAAAAATGACAGACCTCTACATGCTTTGTAAGTAGGAAAACCTGCAAAATCGGCAGTGTATCAAATACTTGTTCTCCCCACTGTATATACACACACATTTGAATGTATACACAAATATATATCCTTCACATTCATTACTGTTAGCGAGATCCATGTGGTCCTACCGGTTGGGTGGGTGTGTGAAGGGGCTGTGGTTCATCCAATCAGAGTTCACAACAGAGAGTGCATCACAACCCTACCCCTGACCCCCCCCCCTCCAGCCCCCGCCACCCATAGGTATAAACATTCCTTTACTTGCATGCTTGAACAAGTTCAAAATAAAACACACCCGGGAAGGAAGAATACAGTAGGTAATACTCTCTCTTAATCTTAACCTGGGCTGCATTTCAAACTCATAAAAGACCCTCCTCCACTTACCTTCGCCTTATGCCCTTGGGGGAATCCCCGTGGCCATTTTTGTCGTTGGTCCAAATGATTAGCCAATAAAGGGAAGTTGGCAACGTAAGCCCCTCAGCCCTCATTTTTGATTGAGTTTGCGAGTGTACAATTATGTTCACTCTGGGCCTGAAACGCCCCATAATTCAATTCGCGATGATTGTACATCCGCTAAGAACAGTCAGCCAAAACTTAAAACCTCAACGTCAATATGGATAAGTCAAAAGAATGTACATAAGTTAGAAATTGTGCTACTAATGCACATGACGGCTCAAACACGTATCATAAAAGTAATGATGTTTTTGTTTGGTTAGCTTTTTGGAAACGTTAACTTGCGCACATAACGTTCTCTGACATCACACTTTTACATTGTTATTTTCCATTTACCTGATATAACTTAGTAGGATGGCTAACATTCGATGTCTGCGGATGCGTTGTCTTAATTGTCTGTAGCGCATATAAGGCACACACAACAGTTCCATGATGACTGAAAACACAACTGTGGGATGAACGAGTGACACATTTCCGGGAAAGAACGGTCCATTTCAAATTAATTAATACTTCCCTTGTCCTGCAAGTGTCAACTCGTCAGACGTCATGATACGTCATCAGAAGCGTCCACTTAATTTGAGGGCTGAGGGGAGAGGGTGTGTCTTTTAAGTGTTTGGAATGCAGCCCTGGTGTACCAATTCCCTTTAAATCAGGAAGTATCCCCTGGTACTGCACAGGATTGGGAGGGTTTATGTTAATTAGAGGATGTGGTTAATTTATATTGCGATGGGGCAGTTTTTTAAGGTAGGGAAATGTTTTTTTTAACAGGAGTGGTAATATTAGAGGCATGGTTAATTTATGAGACAGGATGGGGTACTATATTTAAGTAATAAGGCACGGGGGGTGTGGTATATGGCCAATATACCACGGCTAAGGGCTGTGGTATATTGGCCGTGATGCGTAGTGCCTAAGAACAGCCCTTAGCCGTGGTATATTGGCCATATACCACAAACCCCTGAGGTGCCTTATTGCTATTATAAACTGGTTACCAATGTAATTAGAGCAGTAAAAATAAAGGTTTTGTCATACCCGTGCTATACAGTCTGACATACCACGGCTGTCAGCCAATCAGCATTCAGGGCTCGAACCACCCAGTTTATAATACAGTATTTACCAGGGATAATACAGCTGTTGCTAAGTGTTTAAGTTACATTCAGGTAAGGCTATGGGGCTGTCTTGATGATATTTATCACTACTTATGTTTATTTTTTTCTATGTGGATCATATGTTTCATCAGTAAGCTCACATGCAGCAACAATATCCATGAAAGTCAATAGTCAAACTGCATGTTAGAGCTTTTGCATGCACAGTGTAACATGGGCTTGAGTTCAAGCCAGCTCTCTTAGAGACAGGTACAAAATGGAGACATTCATTTTGTGGGGCAGATTCATACCAACACTGGCATAACAATCAGACATGATTAACTTTCAGTTCACGTACATGTTGGAAAACCGGTGTTCAGTATATTACAATGTGTCTATGATAAGTGCATTGTGGAGCTAATCAAAACAGTTTCATCTAAATTGAGGGGATGGAATAAAACTGCCACGTCTCAGTGATATCCCTTCACTGAACCCTCCCTCAGTAACAGACAAGGTTAGTGGATTGGGTCTGTCCCATTACAGTAAATGGATGATTTCTGGTTTTACTTTGTGACTGCTGTTGCTCTCACTATCATTTGATTGGTGCATTTCTTTTTTAGACCTGATGCGATTGGTTAAGACGAGGTTGTAGCCATGTAGCATGGGTATCTATAATTCACTGGACCTTAATGTACCGAAACCCGTTGTTTATAGTACATCTGTTGTCATAGTGACCAAAGGACCATGAGTGTATCTGTAACTTTGTGTCTGTATCACCAATTTTACCAGTATAACCAATTTTACCAGAGAGAGCTTCGTAGTTTATGTTGTTCCACAGTGGCCACTTGACCCTGTATACACTTGCCTGGCAGTGCATTACTCCTGTTAATTTATGTGACTAAATCATTAATTCGAATTATTCGAATTTATAGCCATGCTACTGGTAACAGCTCAGTATATCCTCGTTTGAACTCTGCATCTTAAGAATTGTACATTCATTTTTTTCAATATATTTTGTGTGTGGTGAATATGTGTGAGAATTTCAAATGTTAGTCTCCTGCAATGTCACAACCACTGAACTCATCAAAGATGTCCGTGCCGTCAGCTCTCGTCCTGGTTGCCTCTCTTCTCCCTGAGATCTCTCCCTCTCTCTGTTTATCACCGCTGTTGCTCCGCGGCACTGTCCCCATTGTCATTATTATTTATTTATTTTACTCTGATAGTCAATAGCAATCAAAGGAAGTCAAGCTGTCACCGCATGCTATGTCTCTTTGCTGTGTCTGTACACTGCTAACCTCTTAGCTTGAATGCTGCATGTCCCTACACTCCCACACAGGTAAACATTGTACACAATCCGCTTCACTGGCCTCTGAGGTGCTCAAACTGCATCCCTACAAACTGGCTTTAATGCGAGTTTGAGCTAACTTGAGCTAGCAAACAAATCAACATAAGTGTTTGTTATAACAGTATTTGCGTGGCGTAGTCACTCAGTAAGCTTATTTTCCTAACGCTTGGTGTATCACAGCAACTGCCATAGCAGTTATGGCACTGGAAGTGGATTTATTAAGTGGGCAGTTGTGTCCTTTCCTATAAAAGTAATCACATCCCATAAGGAACTGAGAGTAGGCAGTACTCACATCTAGGCTGCACACTGAACAGTTTGGATATCTGATTGCACTTTGAAAAGCCCAAAGCAACCTTTTAGTTTTTAGCACTGGTTGATTTGATCAAACTTTTTTTGCTAAGGAACTAGATTTTTTTTTGCTCTCTTTTGCTACTTTTTGAAGGGGAAAAAATCGATTTGTACAAATTGTAACATATGAGGCTAATATCTTGTTGTTTTTGCTATCAAATTGCCATATGAATTGGTCTTAGTTAGCCTCCTCACACACATTTATTTTAGTAAAAAGGTACACTTTCCCAGTTCAGTTCTTGACATCCTGCACAGTTCATGTCCTTAGTCCTATAGTTTTCCCTCTCACAGCCAATAAGAAATTCATATACTGAACAAAAATAGAAACGCAACCTGTAACAAAGATTTTACTGAGTTACAGTTCATATGAGGAAATCAGTTAATTGAAATAAATTCATTTAGCCCTAATCTATGGATTTCAAACGACTGGGAATACAGATGCATCTGTTGGTCACAGATACCTTAAAAAAATAGGCCTCTTGGGCCTCAGGATCTCATCACTGTATTTTTGTGGGATTCAAATTGCCATCGATAAAATGCAATTGTGTTCGTTGTCCGTAGTTTATGCCTGCCCATACCATAACCACCGCCACCATGGGGCACTCTGTTCACAACGTTGACATCACCAAACCGCTTGCCACGCGCCATACATGTGGTCTGGGGTTGTGAGGCCAGTTGGACATACTGCCAAGTTCTCTAAAACGATGCTTATGGTAGAGAAATAAACATTCCATTCTCTGGCAACTGCCCTGGTGGACATTAATGCGGTCAGCATGCCAATTGCACGCTCCCTAAAAACTGTGGCATTGTTGTAACGGCTTTCTTCCTGGGATGAAGGAGGACCAAAATGCAGCGCAGTTAGTGTTCAACATGTTTAATTTAACGAACTGTGAACACTTACAACAATACAAAACAACAAACGTGAAAACCGAGACAGTCCTATCTGGTGCAGAACACAAACACAGAGACAGGAAACAACCACCCACAATCCCCAACACAAAACAAGCCACCTATATATGATTCTCAATCAGGGACAATGATTGACAGCTGCCTCTGATTGAGAACCATATTAGGCTGGACACAGAAACAGACGAACTAGACACACAACATAGAATTCCCACCCAGCTCACGTCCTGACCAACACTAAACAAGCAAAACACATAAGAACTCTGGTCAGGACGTTACAATTGTGTTGTGTGACAGAACTGCACATTTTAGAGTGGCCTTTTATTGTTCCCAGCAGAAGGTGCACCTGTGTAATGATCATGCTGTTTAATCAGCTTCTTGATATGCCACACCAGTCAGGTGGATGGATTATCTTGGCAAAGGAGAAATGCTCACTAACAGGGATGTAAACAAATATGTGCACAAAATTTGAGAAAAATAAGCTTTTTGTGCATATGGAACATTTCTGGAATCTTTTATTTCAGCTCATTAAACATGGGACCAACACTTTACATGTGTTTTTATATTTTTGTTCAGTGTAGATACATGCACAGTATCTTCAGTTTCCATCAAAACTAATATATCAAGGCAACTTGTTGAAACAAAATGCAATTTTCATTAAGAAGCACTGTGTCCCACAGGAACCATTTCAGTCTTTTGGTTTCATAATGTTTGGCTGATAAAAATCACAACAGCCACACAGGTTTTGATGAAATAGAGATGATTTTCCAACTGTAGTTTTTTCCAATTCAGAGGAATGTCCTGTGACTATGATTTTGTATTCGTAGGAGGCTTGCAGTCTGGGGCATAAGTTAATAATGTGGATATGAGAGCCGTTGGAGTGAGGCAAAAATTGCATTAGCTCTAACACCGTAACCCCAACCTGGTCTTGGCTTGGGCACAGAGGTGCTGGGCAGTAGCCTGGATGTGTGGGTGTGTGTGTGTTTGCATTAACCATATGGACCCCTGAAGACAGGCTGCTATGCCCCCCATTTCTAGTGTGAGCACAGACATAAAGCACATCAGTCTCACCACTGAAAGGCCAATGGGTTGTAGTCCACTGTTTGGTCAACTTTGCCCAGGAGGTGCCAACATGGTTGCTGAGGAATGATGTGATGTTATCGTTATTCATTGCTCTGGCAGTGCTGGAGAGTTAAACAATGTATCTAGTGTGGCGTGTTCAGGCTCCTAACTGTAACTGCACTAATAGGGGTTGCGTTCAATATTCTAAAAGTGTTAAAAAGTGGAGCATATTTGAAAGGCGAAAGGAGGATGACAGTATCTTAGCATTGCGGGCCTAATTCTGTAGAAAAAGATGGCTGTCAATGTGTCGGTTGGTTGGTTGGTAAGGACACCAGTGTTTTTTAGCCTCATGTCTGTGCATGACTGTCACGCCCGTCGTTCAAGGAAGACCAAGGTGCAGGTTGGTGAGCGTACATTTTCTTTTATTAGTAAAATGTCACCTACAAAACAAGAAATAACAAAAACACCCGTGAAGCTTACAAGGGCTATAGTGCCCCTAACAAAGACAACTTCCCACAATGACAAAAGGGAAAAGGCTGCCTAAGTATGATTCCCAATCATAGACAACGATAGACAGCTGTCCCTGATTGAGAACCATACCCGGCCAACACATAGAAATACAAAAACATAGAAATCAGAACATAGAATGCCCACCCCAAATCACACCCTGACCAAACCAAATAGAGACATAAAAAGGCTCTCTAAGGTCAGGGCGTGACAATGACAGATAATTACTGTGAGAGGTGAGATGTTTGGCTAACAACATTGTGAGTTCTGTTCATGACAGGAAGGTTTAGTCAAGATCAAATCAAGATGTATCATAATTGCTAGTTAACTTATTTTAGAAAACAAACCATGTACATTCTCCCATTTCTTTATGCTTTGAAAGATTTTCTAGTTTCCTATTTCTATGTTCTCACTGTTTATTTTCTGACTTTGAGACACGGGTTGTGTATATTACAGGTGCCTGTGATCAATATTCAACAGTTTCCTCCTCTTGTGAGCGTTTCCCTTTGTAAATAGCACAGAAAGCACCCTGCAAAGATCAGCAAAGATGTCCCATATCACTGAATAATCCAAAACAAAATGATATGCTCCGTCTTTGTTACCCTCTGTTTTGCTGGCCTCACCCTGAAACCACAGCATAAATAAGCCTATTTCATAGATATCTACATTTAAATACCGTATATCCTTGTGTAAATTACTGTTTGTTCCCAAGCACTATCAGGCAGATGCACTGCCGCCTGTCCTTAAAGTATGTGATTGTTCCCCCTGGAATGGCAAAGGGTTCTCCCCTCGCTGTAAATGTGTTCCATTGTTGGGGTGCCCTCCCTCTTCCTATCTTTGGCCCGCACTGAATCCACACTCCTTTTTCTCCTTTCAGCCCCTTCTTTTCCTCCATTGACAACCCATCCCTCTCTTTCACTGTCGTGTGTTGTACAGGCAATTCTGAGGTGTGAATAAATCTGACGGGAGACAGGTAGCCTAGCGGTTAAGAGCGTTGGGCCAGTAACCGAAAGGTCGCTGGTTCGGATGCCCGAGACGACTAGGTGAAAATATGTTTATGTGCTGTTGAGCAAGGGACTTAACCTTAATTACTCCTGTAAGTCGCTCTGGATAAGAGCATCTGCTAAATGACTGAAATGTCAAATGTAAATAAAAAGAGAACAAGGAATTAATTGGTTGTGAGTATCCCATTGGCTATCATTGATTCACCGCCTCGGTCAGAACTGTATGTTGTGTGGGTGAAATGCAAAATAAGACAAGTACTCTGAACTGGGTTTAAAGTGCATAATGCTATGAAGTCTATGCTAAATATATTACACTAATGCTGACTTGTTGAATTTGTTAACACAACGAATGTGCAAATAAAAAAATAACTGATACACTATTTTTGAGTCCTTTTGCTAAGTCACCTGGGTAGACACACGACTAGCTCACTGATGTCTCTCTGGATAAAAGCGGCTGCTAAATTACCAAATTGTAAATGCATCATTTTCTCAGACACAAACTCATGTCTGTGAACACACACACACACACACACATATTACACATTTTTTCCCAATACGCTACAGATGACAATATTTACAGCATGAGAATATCCAGTAGCCTATAATTGTCTGGTCTAGCTAATTAAGATCAAACAATGCACAGGAAGCACACAGCAAATAGGGACATACAGTTAACTGCCAAAATAAAGAAAACGGTAACATAGTGTCTTAAAAGGGCGTTGGGCCACCACTAGCCAGAACAGCTTCAATGCACCTTGGCATAGATTCTACATGTCTGGAACTCTATTGGAGGGATTCAACACCATTCTTCCATGCCAAATTCCATCATTTGGTGTTTTGTTGATGGTGGTGGAAAACGTTGTCTCAGGCGCCGGTCCAGAATTTCTTATAAGTGCTCAATTGGGATGAAATCTGATGACTGAAACGGCCATGGCATACATCATTTTCAAGCTCATCAAACCATTCAGTGACCACTTGTGCCCTGTGGTTAAGGGCATTGTCATCCTATTGGGGGCATAGCCATGGTATCAAAAATAATGCCCTGCCCAGCATTTTTATATATGACCCTAAGCATGATGGGATGTCCATTTTTTAAAAATTAACTCAGAAACCACACCTGTGTGGAAGCACCTGCTTTCAATATAATGTGTATCCTTCATTTACTCAAGCATCTCCATTATTTTGGCAGTTACATGTACATGCCTAGTATACAGTGCATTCGGAAAGTATTCAGACCCCTAGACTTTTTCCACATTTTGTTACGTTACAGCCTTATTCTAAAATGTATTAACTCATTTTTTCCCCTTATCAATCTACATACAATACCCCATAATGACAAAGCAAAGTTACATAAGCATTCAGACCCATTACTCAGTACTTTGTTAAAGGACCTTTGGCAGAGATTACAGCCTCAAGTCTTCTTGGGTATGATGCTACAAGCTTGGCACACCTGTATTTGGGGAGTTACTCCCATTCTTCTCTGTAGATCCTCGCTCTGTCAGGTTGGATGGGGAGCGTCGCTGCACAGCTATTTTCATGTCTCTCCAGACACGTTCGATCGGGTTCAAGGTCCTGAGAGCTCTGGAGCAGGTTTTCATCAAGGATCTCTTTGTGCTTTGCTCCATTCATCTTTCCCTCATTACTGACTGGTTTCCCAGTCCCTGCCACTGAAAAACATCCTCACAGCATGATGCTGCCACCACCATGCTTCACCGTAGGGATGGTGCCAGGTTTCCTCCAGACGTGATGCTTGGCATTCAGGCCAAAGAGTTCAATCTTGGCTTTATCAGACCAGAGAATCTTGTTTCTCATGGTCTGAGAGTCCTTTAGGGGCGTTAGAGCGTTGGACTAGTAACCGAAAGGTTGCAAGATCGAATCCCCGAGCTGACAAGGTACAAATCTGTCGTTCTGCCCCTGAACAAGGCAGTTAACCCACTGTTCCTAGGCCGTCATTGAAAATAAGAATTTAATAAATAGGTGCCTTTTGGCAAACGCAAAGCAGGCTGTCATGTGCCTTTTACTGAGGATTGGCTTCAGTCTGTCCACTCTATCACAAAGGCCTGATTGGTGGAGTGCTGCAGAGATGGTTTTCCCATCTCCACAGAGGAACTCTGGAGTTCTGTCAGAGGGACCATCGGGTTCTTGGTCCCCTCCCTGACCAAGGCCCTTCACCCCGATTGCTCTGTTTGGAAGAGTCTTGGTGGTTCCAAACTTCTTCCATTGAAAAATGTCCACAGTGTTCTTGGGGACCTTCGATGCTGCAGACATTTTTTTGGTACCATTCACCAGTCCATTGCCTGGACACATTTCCAAATCATGTCCAATCAATTTAATTTACCACAGGATGATCAATGGAAACAGGATTCACCTGAGCTCAATTTCGAGTCTCATAGCAAAGGGTCTGAATACTTATGTAAATAAGTTATTTGTTTTTATTTGTAGTACATTTGCAAAAAATTCTAAAAACCTGTTTTTGCTTTGTCATTATGGGGTATTGTGTGTAGATTTAATACATTTTAGAATACGGCTGTAACGTAACAAAATGTGGAAAAAGTTAAGGGGTCTGAATACTTTCCGAATGCACTGTACACCACCACCTACGCATGGCACGTAGCCTAGATGTTAGAGAGACAGTTGCTGGTTCAAGACCCAGGCCAGGATATTACAGAAATGGGAAGTGAACTGGCACCTGGAGGGCTGCTGGTATCTGATCCCAGGTCCTAACCACTGCCTTTGTGCCCTAGAACAAGACTGTTAACCCAAAAGTGCCTCCCATCCAGGGATGCTGCACCCTGACTGACCATGTGCCTCTCAACAACAATATGGTAGTATCTTTATTATATTCTATTACGAGAAACCTTAAAATATATGAAATTGCGTTTTAGTGGGCCTATTCATTCGTTACCAGTGTATAACAGTACCTAACTGAACTTCAAACGTACATTTCAAGGCCGTCCAACTCTACTGAAAAGTCACAGCAGCTGAGACGACGGGCGGTGGGACCCTGTGACGTAGCGTTTACAGACCGCTCGCGCTGTTTACAGTTTTATCATTTGGTGGCATGAATTATCAAACATCAAGCACTAAATGGCCATAGACGTAATTTCGGCAATTATGAGGAAAGAACTTCTGTGACACAGGTGAGTCGCTCATTTCTATTCATGCATGCATAAAGTCAGTTGGCTATTTATGTTTGCAGATGTTCAATCATTTGCTTTCTTCGCAGTCAACAATATTCATGTTAACTTGTTCGTTTGTAATTACACGAAACAATGTTTTCAATGTCTGATTTGAACACTGATCTGCAAACAGTTAGGCTAACAAATCCCTGCAGCTTGTTTTACATTTAATCGGTTCGTAGGCTACACTCGATTTTAGAAGGATCTTACATGTAAAGTTTACAAAAGTTAGGCTACTTTTCCCCCCCAAATCCCATGTCACATACAGCCACACAATTCATTTCGCTACTTGAGCAGTCTTTTGAAGGTTCACTATTGCCCTCTAAAATGTTGTTGTTTATCCTGTTAAGTCTAGTTATCCTGTTTCAAAGTAGCCAATAAAGTATATCAAATGGTTGTTCTATTTCAGTGACTGCAACGGATGCAGTTTTCACTGCGACTTTGTCAGAAATCCAATGATTTGAAACAGTGTTAATCTCATTCCTTGTTTAGCAAATATCTTGTATATTTTTGGCAGCTGAAACATTGTAGCCGACTCACTGTTTGTAACATTGTAGTCTATAACAACGTGACAATAGTGCAACAAACTTTTAACTAAACTAAGCGCAATAAAAGTAGTCTCTAAAAATGAAATTCCCTAACTTTGGGCGTTGAATAAGGCTAGTACAGAGAGTATATATTTAATCTGCATTTCAATAACAAACTTCGAGGCCTGAGCCATCTGAAGCCTGGAGACTCCCTTGAATCACGTAGCCCGTGTAGTGATGTTATCAGGGCGAGGGAGGAAACAACAACTCGGCAATATACTACAATACCATCCACTCCTTTGTGTTTTTGGATCAAACGTTAGGCAATGGTGCACGGACATGAGCTCAGTCAGGCGTTATTGAAGTTCAGACCTCATATTTTACATAAAACCGAGTCAAAAAACGTAGCTGCTCCCAAGCGGATATGAACATCTATTTTTAACCTCCCAAATTCTGTCTGTTCAATCTGCCTCTGTCCTGACAACAATGAACCGGCTTTGTAAAATATTTTGTCTCCGCATTCCATCGTTGAGATAATGTGATCCCTTCATAGGTCTACCGTTATTAGCCTAGGCCCTAATGATAAGTAAATATGTGCTTATGTAGGCCTATTTATCAATTATAAATATGTAATTAATTTATTCTCACAATTTAAATTAAAGTTTAATATAGCACAAATATAGTATTTTTGGTAAGGGAAAGCTAGGCGATATCGCTATGGAAAATGGCAATAATAGGTATGATGACATTGCCTGGGGTTGTGGTGGTCAATGTCACACATTCGCCTTCCACCGAGAAATCACATGATTGCCCCATCAAGTCGATACGAGTCGGTTCCTCTTTCCGCGTGAGTGCTGCTGGCTGCTGCGTAGACCAATTTAATAAACTGAAGTCATCTGACTCTCCTAAATCAATCTACACACACACCAAATGGATCTGATGAGTTGAATAGTTTTTATTTCTAAGGGTGGCAAAGTAGACTAGACTTGGCTGTATAGCTCCACTTCTGTCCCTGAAAACTCGTTCACCTGTTTCATCGCTATTCAGTAGATCTACTGTATGGTTCAGTGGTTAACTAACTCGACTTTCAACAGTGAATGGATATTGATGTTCAAGTTTGTCAGTGTGTGTGTGTGTGTGTGTGTGTGTGTGCGTGTGTCTCTCTCTCTCTTTCCATCTCCTCCCTCATCTCTTGTCAGTAGCTTTAGTGCTTTACACATGATGGCAAGATTGCACATTGGCATGTGTGGTACTGTGTGTTAGTCACTTTCAACTCTGTACACTCTCCTTTGCAGTTCTATTCAATAGTCCTGGGCTTAATAAACTGGGACCAAAAATGGATATGTATGTGTATATTTATGTGAATTATTGGGGTGTCAATATGTGCCGGTTCCTGTGTGTGTAAAGAGTATATGTGTATTAATCACCACCTCTATCTCCTCATAGTGTAAATGGAGTCATCGCGAGGCTCTGGGGGTCTCTCCCGCGAGTACAAGCTGGTGATGCTGGGAGAGGGGGGAGTGGGGAAGAGCGGTGAGTACACACACACACTCAGAATTACACTTAACTGTACTCTTCACTCTTACTTAGTGCATGTCTTTGTTTCTGTCTTGCTCCTCTTTTTTACATATTATCTCTGACTTCGACTATTCTTCTTCAACTCGGTCTTGATTTACATTACTTTTCCTAATGTCCTCTTTTTTTTTATGAGTGAGATGTGTGGGTGTTTGTATGTGAGAGAGACACACACACACACACACACCCTCCAAGTGCAGTCAGGCAGTCAGAGTTCTCGTAAGCATGGGCGTTGGCTGCCTTCTACGGCAGTCTGGGGTGCCTTTTGGGTGCCTGTTGTCAGGAAGACGCTTCAGTGCCTAGCAACCGCCTTCCTCTTCTTGGCTACTGTTGCTGTGGAGACTGGCAGAGTTCACCTGGTATAGGTGCACAGCAAAGTAGTCAAAACATCGGAGAGAGGGAGGATACAGAGGGATGGAGGGAGAGATGGGTCATAAAAACAAGCGTCATTCTGATTTCATCTGTGCAAGTTATCGTCATGGAAACTAGAGTGGGTGTACACTGATGCTGCGGAGGTGTGTGTGTGTGTGTGTTATCTATGTGCGTGAACCACTGCATGCCTGGAGGAAGAACAACAACGAGACGAGAGGGAGGGGAAGTGTGTGTGTGATACAACCTGGGAAATGTAATAAAGTCTCCCGTATAGAGGAATTATGATGTCAATATCACCCTTTCTTTCTCTCTCTCGTTCTTCCACTCTGTTTTCTGATCTTCTGTAGTTTGTTTCTGATTTCTCCTTTTTGGATTATTGATGCAGTGCCTATGAAGCTTGTTAAAACTTAACTCTTTCTCTCTCTCTCTCCTCAGCTATTATAATGCAGTTTATCAGCCACAGGTTCCCTGAAGACCATGACCCCACCATAGGTGAGAGTGCTTGGTCTCTGATCAAAATACGGCGACTCCTATTTGCTCAAATTTGGCCCCCTAAACCACACCAAAAATGAGCCACCCTTTGCCTAGAGGACAGCTTTGCACACTCTTGGCATTCTCTCAACCAGCTTCACCTGGAATGCTTTTCCAACAGTCTTGAAGGAGTTCCCACAAATGCTGAGCACTTGTTGGCTGCTTTTCCTTCACTCTGTGGTCCAACTCATCCCAAACCATCTTAATTGGGTTGAGGTCGGGGTGATTGTGGTGGCCAGGTCATCTGATGCAGCACTCCATCACTCTCCTTCTTGGTCAAATAGCCCTTACACAGCCTGAAGGTGTGTTGGGTCATTAACCTGCGTCTCACAAAGATGCGGTGGTTGGAAACAAAAACCTACAATTTGGACTCATCAGACCAAAGGACATATATTTCCACCGGTCTAATGTCCATTGCTGGTGTTTCTTGGCCCAAGCAAGACTCTTCTTCTTATTGGTGTCCTGTAGTGGTGGTTTCTTTGCAGAAATTCGACCATGAAGGCCTGATTCACGCAGTCTCCTCTGGACAGTTGATGTTGAGATGTGTCTGTTACTTGAACTCTGAAGCATTAATCTGGGCTGCAATTTATGAGGCTGGTAACTCTAACAAACTTTTCCTCTATAGCAGAGGTAACTGCTTTGCTATATCTTGGCCAGGTCGCAGTTGTAAATGAGAACTTGTTATCAACTGGCCTACCTGGTGAAATAAAAAAATAAGAAATAAAAAAACTCTGGGTCTTCCTTTCCTGTGGTGGTCCTCATGAGAGCCAGTTTCATCATTGCGCTTGATGGTTTTTGCGACTGCATTTGAAGAAACTTTCAAAGTTCTTGAGATTCTCCGTATTGACAGACCTTCGTGTCTTAAAGTAACGATGGACTGTCGTTTCTCTTTGCTTATTTGAACTGTTCTTGCCATAATATGGACTTGGTCTTTTACCAAATAGGGCTATCTTCTGTATACCACCCCTACCTTGTCACAAGACAACTGATTGGCTCAAACGCATTAAGAAGGAAAGAAATTCCATAAATGGACTTTTAACAAGGCACACCTGTTAATTGAAATGCATTCCAGGTGACTACCTCATTAAGTTGGTTGAGAGAATGCCAAGAGTGTGCAAAGCTGTCATTAAGGCAAAGGGTGGCTACTTTGAAGAATCTCAAATCTCAAATATATTTTGATATGTTTAACTTTTTTTTGGGTTACTACATGATTCCATATGTATTTCATAGTTTTGATGTCTTCACTATTAATCTACAATGTAGAAAATAGTAAAAATGTAAGAAAAACCCTTGAATGAGTAGGTGTGTCCAAACTGTTGACTGGTACTGTATTTACATACACTGAGTGTACAAAACATCAGGAACACCTTCCTAATATTGAGTTTCACCCCCCTTTGCCTTCAGAAAAGCCTCAATTGGACTACATGGTGTCAAAAGTCTTCCTTAGGGATGCTGGCCCATGTTGACTCCAATGCGTTCCACAGTTGTGAAGTTGGCTGGATGTCCTTTGGGTGGTGGACCATTCTTGATTCACAGCATGAAAAATTCCGCAGCGTTGCTGTTCTAGATACACTAAAAAAGGTGCGCCTGCCACCTACTACTATACCCCGTTCAAAGGCACTTAAATCTTTTGATTTGCCCATTCACCTTCTGAATGGCACACATACAATCCATGTCGCAATTGTCTCAAGGCTTACAAATCCTTCTTTAACCTGTGTTCTCCCCTTCGTCTACACTGATTTGAAGTGGATTGAACAGGTGACATCAGTAAGGCAACACCTTGATTCACCTGGTCAGTCTGTCATGGAAAGTGCAGGAGTCACGTGGCCGTGGCTTGCTATATAAAGCAAGCAGACAGGCATCGAGGCTTTCAGTTACTGTTCAATTTAACATTAGAATGGGCAAAACTAGTGACCTAAGCGACTTTGAGCGTGGTATGACCATCGGGGCCAGGCACGCCGGATCCAGTTCCTCTAAAACCGGCCGCCTTCCTGGGCTTTTCACGCACGGCAGTGTGTAGGGTTTCACGAGAATGGTGCGACAAACAAAAAATCCAGTCAGTGGAAGTCCTGTGGGCAAAAGAGAAAGGCAAGAATCGTGCAAGGACGTCGCGCTGTAAAAGACGTCACATTGCTTGCTTAGCGAGTACCACTTCCTCCCGTTTCGGCCCATACCTGGCGCGAACTCGGGACCTCTGACATGTGACTGCCCTACTAAAGCGTCTTACCAGTCAGCGCTACGTGAAAAGCTAGCTATATGCTGGCGCAATGGGCATACTTCAGGCTGAGGAGTAAGTTTCACACACCCCCATGTGCTACACTAACAGGCAGGCCACGAACAGACAAATAACGGCGCTGTACAACAGTGGTATGCAGAACGGCATCTCGGGACGCACAACTTGTCGATTGTTGTCACGGATGGGCTACTGCAGCAGACGACCACACCGGGTTCCACTCCTATCAGATAAAAACAAGAAGAAGCGGCTTCAGCGGACAAGCAATCACCAAAACCGGACAGTTGAGTCTGACAAATCCCGGTTCCTGTTGCATCATTCAATGGCAGAGTCAGGATTTGACATAAGCAGCATGAGTCTATCCTGCCTGGTGTTAATGGTACAGGCTGTTGGCGGTGGTGTACCACCGTCCAGTTTGCAGCAACTGTGTGATGCCATCGCGTTAGCGTAGACCAACATCCCTGTGGAACGTGTCTGACTTGTATAATCCATCACCTGAATAATTCAGGCTGTTCTGGAGGCAAAGGAAGGTCCGACCCAGTACTAGATGGGTGTACCTAATAAACTGGCTGGTGAGTAGATAGATGTAACTGCCAGAATAATGGTAACATCCCATCATGCTTAGGGTCATATATAAAAATGCTGGGCAGACCATTATTTTGGCTACCATGGCTATGCCCCAATAGGATGGCAATGCCTCCATCCACAGGGCACTGAATGGTTTGATGAGCATGAAAATGTTAACCATATGCTATGACCGTTCTCAGTCACCAGATCTCAACCCAATTGAACACTTATGGAAGATTCTAGAGCAGCGCTTGAGACAGCGTTTTCCACCACCATCAACAAAACTTACTGAAGGAGGGAACGAGGTATAACATATTACGGGGAGTCAACAGCCAATAATATTCACTTGAAAAACTGAAATCACGCCTAACGGGCCAATGGATGCCGAGGCCCACCCTCGGATGCCCCGCCTTCCTGGCTATAATACCAGGGCTCACATCCATTTCCTCAATTCAGAACTGTTTTCAGCGAGCACAAATCCCCTGACGTGTGTGGCCAAAATATGTTCTACCTCGTTCCATTCTTCAGGGAACATTAGTTATATTAATAACTGTATGTTCCCTTTCAGTCGGTTACTCTGTATAACATACTATGGGTACATACAATCACTCCCCAAGCCGACTCAGAGGGTACCAAACAAGGAGGCCCACGGCACCCCAAGCACACACAGGTTCCACCGGCTCCAAAAAGGGGTTACAGAAGTCAGAAGTTTCCTCTAATACTTACCCGAGAAGCCTGAACTGTCAGAGCCCCATATAGGGTATAGACCCCATGGTTCCAAGAACAATACTTACCTTGCGAGCATGAAATGTCAGAACTCATACAAGGAACCGCAAGTCCAAAACAAGAGAACACCTGGCGTGACTTGATAAAGCCCACATGCACGCTGCATAGCATCGACCAGAGTCGATGAACCACGGCCTATGACGTAACTACACAATTATCTTGTATAGCCATTAAAATACCACTCAATGTCTCTCCCAGAGGATGCATACAAGACACAGATCCGCATCGACGATGAACCAGCCAACCTGGACATACTGGACACAGCAGGACAGGTAACTTCCTCACAAAGGGCTTCCATTAAAACGTCACGCCTCCATCTCATTCTCGATAGTCTAATATGGCTTCCTCGCCTCCTCTCCTTCCTCTACTGATCTGTAAACATAGGATAGGTGAAAGCAATAGGGGAAAAACACCTTGGAAGGACTGGGAATTTGCTTTCATCTGTCTAGTTTTTTCACATTAGATCAGATAGAGGAGGGGAAACCCTCTCCCTCTATCCCGATGCTCACTTTCCTATAAAATCAATCATTTCTGACTGTCTGTTCCTGTCTCTCAATTACATTCAATTCAATCATTCTTATTAGCATGATAACTTATCATTGGCAATGTAAGATAATTATTTATCAAAGCAAACCCAGAAGAACATATCTCCCCTTCATTGTCATGACATCCAAGTCTTTACTCTTCTCAACTTCTGTTTAAGCAATGCTCACACAATCTACTCCCTTCTTTTACTTACATAATATGTCTTTCTCACCCGCTCCCCGCACCGTGTCTTTGCCTGTCTGACTCATGCATAGACTCATGCATGGCTCACTTATGATGTTAGTCATGTTCTATATATGGTCATGTACATGTTCTATAATACATGCCCATGACTGGGTTTGTTCATACCGGACCAAATTCAGGGAAGTGTCCACACACAGGGCATTGAGTTTAGAGAGCTAATGCTTTGAGTGACCTAGACAGTCCACTGTCTCAAGTGACCCTTAACTTCTGAGTAATCTAAATTCAAATATTTTTTATGTTCTTCCTCTAGTAGCTTGTAGGACAGACAGACCGATGTATTGGTGATTGATTCTCTGCATGCTCTCAGGTGTACACAGGTGTACACGCTCACACTCATACCAGTACATGAATGTGTGGGTGTATGTGTAGCATATGTAATGTTATCTAAGTATTTTGCTGTTATCCTTTCTGTACCAGTCCTTAATCACTCGCTCCACTTTTGCCTCTTTCTTTCTCACACACACACACACACACACACACACACACACACACACACACACACACACACACACGGCCCTCTCCAGGCGGAGTTTACAGCCATGCGGGACCAGTACATGCGGGCGGGCGAGGGCTTCATCATCTCCTACTCCATCACAGATAGGCGGAGCTTACAGGAGGCGCGCCAGTTCAAGCAGCTCATTGACCGTGTGCGCCGCACCGCCAACACCCCCGTGGTACTGGTGGGCAACAAGTCTGACCTGACCCATCTCAGACAGGTGAGAATTGTGGGAAGGAAGGAGGGAGGGGGAGAGGGATGCACATTGGTAGTCTTGGCACTAAAGTAGGTTTTGCCCACTATCTGGCAGCATTAAAATCTTACTACTATTCAAAAGGCCTATCTTTACACATTTACTGGGAGATTTACAGATTGCCTGTCTGACTGGTATGATAAATCTATAGATTCCCCGGTAAATCTGTAGATTTACCAAGGAGACAGGGAATCTGTAGATATACAAAGGAGACGGGGAATCTGTAGATATACAAAGGAGACGGGGAATCTGTAGATTTACMAAGGAGACGGGGAATCTGTAGATTTACCAAGGAGACGGGGAATCTGTAGATTTACCAAGGAGACGGGGAATCTGTAGATTTACCAAGGAGACGGGGAATCTGTAGATTTACCAAGGAGACGGGGAATCTGTAGATTTACCAAGGAGACGGGGAATCTGTAGATTTACCAAGGAGACGGGGAATCTGTAGATCCACACACTTACCGTAACATATACATCATGACTCTGTTTGGTACATATACTGTATATAACAATTGTCTCATGTCTGTAGGTTTTATCTGTATACTGGCTTTCAACATGGTATTTCCCTCCACTCCACTAGGTGTCAGTAGAGGAGGGGAAGGAGCTGGCCAGGGAGTTCCAGTGCCCCTTCTTCGAGACCTCTGCTGCATTTCGCTACTACATCGACGAGGTTTTCGCCGCCCTGGTCCGCCAGATTCGCCAACGCGAGGCGGAGTCGGTCCGCGGCAGTGAGAGGAAGAACAGGAGGAACCACTCGTTCTGGAGCCGCATGCGATCCACCTTCCACAAGAAACAACACTCCGAGCACTGAGAGAGGGGCACTGTGGGATACGACAGTCCTCCAGTGGTACCCTTACAGCCCCAATTCCTAGTTCCAACTCCCACGAGGAGACTAATGACTCTTGTCCGAGTTAGATTATGAGTGTTTGCAACGGCAACTAAACTAACAATTGTTACTGAAGAGATTAGCCTCTTGTGCGCATTAGAGAAGGCAGGAACCATGCTGATGTACCGTATGCTCATTGTGCTGCAATTTGGGTCTGGCTTTTAACAACAGCCGACGTTAGCATTTTAGTGTCCAATGAAACCAATTGACTGTAGTGTTTAATATTTAAAAAATGCTGAGACAGCGTGGGGTTTGCCTGAAGTTACAACATTTATCTTTGATGGAGAGCCAGAGATGAGATGTTTAGGTGAAACTATGTAGGGAGGGAAGGGGTTGCGGTCCTGAAGAGATGGAGGGATGGGTGCTTGAAGAGAGGTAGATATTATGGGGAATTGCGGAGGGGAAGGGAGCAAAGACTAGGCTGAGAAGGTCATACAGTAGGTAAAGTGGCAGGTATTGAGGAGTGAGCTTGAAGTTTGATTTAAAGGCGGTTGGGAAATGCGAAGGGGTATGAGATGTGAGTTTGAGGATTAGAGGGAGAGTCCCAAAGGATGTGGAGTATCTTGCCAGCCAAGGAAATGGAAAGAATGAAAAGATTGTAATATAGAAGATGATGAAAACAAGATGTTCTGATAGCATTGAGGTTCCTCTCCATTTCAACTGAAAAGCCTTCATGGGTTATTGCTTTGTGTTTGTAAGCTGACCAGCCTGTACTCAGGGCTGGTGCCATGTTGCAGTGGGAATACTTTAACAGTTGTGAACTGAGTTGCAGAGGATATTTAATACACAGGTGGTGTTGATGTTGACAAGACATTACTGTGCAGCATTGCCTAATATGGTCCACTAGAATGGAATTTGATGGGCGTAGCTGGCATTTTAATTTTGCTCCGCCTACAACAGGTTTGTCATCTTACAATGTTTTATAGTGTTTCAGTAAATAGAGATAATGCCAAGTACAGTACCTCTCCAGAGTGATTCACACTCCTTTATTACCCCCTGACCTGTAGTACAACGGTTGTGCACTTATTATTTCAGCACTCCGTGGATCTGGTAGTGCCACATATGGGAGTATATTATGTTTTGTGTTTGTTTTATTCCTCTTGATCATGATTGTTTTCCTTAATTTATTTTCTATTAACACACTAAAATAAAATGTACTGCCATTTTTTTCCAAATTGGTTGTGTGTTTTGTCTGGCCTCTGTGTGTGTGAGTCACCCCCATGTGGCGGTATGAGGTTTCGCAGCAAATATAATCCACGGTAATGAGTCTTGGTTTGACTGTTGTGTTCGAATAACTACAATCGTTCGTTTTAATTTATGCTATCGCTTATACAATAGCGTGCTGCGCAAAAAAATCACGAATCGACTAATGCCATGAACAATACAATCAATATGCTGTGCACGAACTTCCTATCAGTTAATTAAGTTACGTAGCTAATGATTACCCTGGGAAAGGTCTTTCGCTATTATGTCCCTCCACTGTTTCCGTCCATGGGTAAAGGTGATGTGAAGCTAACTCCTTAGCACTTTCAAGTAAAAAATAAATCTACATTTTACAAGCTGTTGGCAGACGTGTGGGGCACATTGTGGACATATTGAACTGTGTATATAGCACTGGGCTGCTCTTGCCAGAAGACGGTATAGAACGTTGCTAGCTAACAAAGCACAGGCCTAATCCACGGTTGCAAGTGAACGGAAGTGGTAGTCTACCTGTCGTGAGAATGGACTCTTGGGTTCGATTCAACTCGCAGAGCCAAGCCAAGGAGCGCGTTTTCAGGTACAGTAGCTAGCAAAAATGTCATGAGAGTTGATTTCTCAGACAGTAGTATGTCATGTCAGAATCAGCTGGTAGGTTTCAAGTTAAATTCATTACACGAATACAGTAGCTAGGGAGTTTAGTCCGCTAATATCAGCTAGCACGAAAGTTAGCAGTCAATGTAAACTGATATCCATGAGCATACAAAATATGAATGTTAGAGGACGAAAAAATACAAATAACAAAAAATGCATTTATAAAAAGTCGGTTTTGGGCTGCAGTTGTCACTGCCTGCTTGCCCGTTTTATTGGGTAAATTACTGCGCCACAGCTGATTTTTGGATTCGAATTGAGGGGGTCTCATGCACAATGCTAATGTCCAGCCTTTCCTTATCAAGTGGGCATAGTCCCAATTACATTTAGTATTATACTGATGGCTAGCTACATGAAAGTACCAGTTGCCCTTGACATGAAAAACATTGTGCCCAAGTTATTCATCACAAGATGTAAACTATGACTAAACTATAGTAAAATAGATATAATCAGATTTTGACACGCATTCATTTTCTGTGTTCACACAGGGCTGCACAGTATGCCTGTACGTTGCTAGGCTACACTCTCCAGAAGGGTGGGTCAGGCGTTGAGTTCCTGAAGATGGTGAAACAACTGGAAACGCATATAAGCCTAACAAGGAAGTGTAAGTCAATGTTTGTAAGTCAATGCGGCACCTCTGTGTCTCAGGATTATGGCTCAGGCTTACTCTCCATTGGTATTTCACTGTGCCTCAATTCAGTTTCCTGGGTCTCACATCTCTCTCTCCAGTGATGCGTCTGGGGAACTCTGCAGAGGCTGTAGAAGCAGCGAAGCGTGCAGTGCACCTCTCAGACAGCGTGCTACGTCTCTGCCTGACCGTGGCCCACCTTAACAAGGCCATGTACTTCGCCTGTGACAACGTGCTGTGGGCTGGCAAGGCGGGCCTCCTGCCCAAACTGGACCAGGACAAGTGGAGCCAGAGATCCTTCAGGTGACTTATAATTGGGAACCTTAAGTCCTAAACTGTATTGGGAGTCGGTGTATTTGAGTTGTCCTATTATTGGCAGTTGTTACCTACATTCTCTCCCTAGAGCTACACTACGTGACCAAAAGTACGTGGACAGCTGTTCGTCGAAAATCTCATTCCAAAGTCATGTGCATTGATATGGAGTTGGTCCCACCTTTGCTGCTATAACACCCTCCACTCTTCTGGGAAGGTTTTCCACTAGATGTTGGAACATTGCTGCGGGGACTTGCTTCCATTCAGCCACAAGAGCATTAGTGAGGTCGGGCACTGATGTTGGGCAATTAGCCCTGGCTCGCAGTCTGCGGGCCAAAGGTGTTCGATGGAATTGAGGTCAGGACTCTGTGCAGGCCAGTCAAGTTCTTCCACACTATTTCTGCATGGGGGTATTGTCATGCTGAAATAGGAAAGGGTTTTCTCAAACAAAATCATCTAGAATGTTATTGTTTGCTGTATCGTTAAGATTTCCCTTCACTGGAACTAAGGGGCCTAGCCCAAACCATTATTCCTCCTCCACCAAACTTTACAGTTGGCACTATGCATTGGGGCAGGTAGCGTTCTCCTGGCATCCACCAAACCCAGATTCGTCCGTCTGACTGCCAGATGGTGAAGCGTGATTCATCACTCCAGAGAACGCGTTTCCACTGCTCCAGAGTCCAATGGCGGCGAGCTTTACACCACTCCAACCGACACTTGACATTGCGCATGGTGATCTTAGGTTTGTGTGGCTGCTTTGCCATTGAAACCAATTTCATGAAGCTCCCGACTAACAGTTGTTGTGCTGACTTTGCTTCCAGAGGCAGTTTGGAACTCGGTAGTAAGCATTGCAATCGAGGACAGACGCTTTTTACGCGCTTCAGCACTTGGCGGTCCTGTTTTGTGAGCTTGCGTGGCCTACCACTTCGCGGCTGAGCCGTTGTTGCTCCTAGACGTTTTCCACTTCACAATAATAGCACTTACAGTTGACCGGGTCAGCTCTAGCAGGACAGAAATTTGATGAACTGACTTGTTGGATAGGTGGTATCCTATTACAGAGCTCTTCAGTAAGGCCATTCTACTGCCTATGTTTGTCTATGGAGATTGCATGGCTGTGTGCTCGATTTTATACACCTGTCAGCAACTGGTGTGGCTGAAATAACCGAATCCACTAAATTGAAGGGGTGCCGACATATTTGTTTATATCGTGTATTTTCTATCACTTTTGTTCTCTAATTCTACCTCTAACTCACCCTCTTCTTTTCCCTCTGCCACTTTTTCTTTTGTTTAATGTCTTCTACATCCTCTCTTCTGGGCATGCACTATCTTTACTGTCTCATGTTTTACATTAATCTCTCTCACGCTCTTACACATTTCTCTCTCTACAGGTACTACCTCTTTGCCCTCATCCTCAACCTAACCCGGGATGCCTATGAGATCCGCCTGCTTATGGAGCGTGAGGCCCGCTCCTCCCACGGGGGGTCAAATGCTACCTGGACCTCCTCTCCATCCCCCGAGAACGGAGACCTCTCCCACCCCCACCCCTCTTCCTCCTCCTTCCCTGTGGCCATATTACCCCTTCTGTCTGAACGCTTCGGCAGACAGTTCCACCTGCTGGGGACGGTGCTGCGCAGCAACCCACCGCTGCTGCTGGACCTGCTGAAGAATGCATGTGACGTGTTTATCCCGCTGGACCGGCTGGGCATCTACCCTACCGGCCAGGGCTTCGTGGGGGCCTGCGGCCTGGCCTCCTCTATTCTCTCCATCCTCACCATCGTCCACCCCTGGCTCAAGCTCAAACCGTGAAGAAGCCAGAATTTTTGGTTGAATGTTCAAGCTCAAGTCGAACATTCCTCAAGCTCGAGCCTGGAAGGAGGCATTTTGGCAGAACGTTTTAGGTCCGCTGGTAGAAGTCTAGAAGTGCTGTTGTGTCTAAGGATGCAGCATGATGGGTCCTGTACACTGTTTGCTTGGAAAGTTTAGCAATTTGAGCAGATCAAGCTCAGATAAAGGTTGGTGGACTGAAACAGTAATATTTCGAATCAAAGAGAGAATTTGCAATTGAGCTTTGTATTGGAATTACATCTTTTGTATCTTGTTCATGCTCTAAAATGTTCAAACACTAAATTCCCCAAAAGCCATTTGGTTTGGTAGTTGAGAAGGACCTTCCCCATGCAAGTGTATGGTACACACACACACACACACAGTAGACGCATAAACACGAAGTCAAATTCATGAAGTTTGTCAGTTGTGATTTACCCAGGCTTTAAAGAAAAACGACCAAAAACGACAATTTGGTATTTGTTTCATTAGTCCATTGTTGATGTAGTCCCAAAATGTTTAAGATTTATAAATACAGAAATACAGCCTGTATGATGCATTTATCATGATGCAAAATTCAACATACCGGGTGTATTTCTGTATTTTGAAAGTTAAACATTTTGGGACTATATCAACAATGGACTAATGAAACAAATACCGAAATGTAGTTTTTGGGTGGAGTTTTGTTTTAAAGTCTGGGTAAATCACAACTAACGGGCATTATGAAGTGCTACACAGCACAAAGAAAGCCAGAATGTCATTCAGTGGGTGGATACTCTGGGATTTTGACAATGATGGCCCTTTATCTCCTTCCCCAGAGTCATGAACTCGTGGATTCCATTTTAATGAACTCACAAGCTGTTGGGAGCACATGACAAACCCAAGTATGTTGATGATCTATAATATCTTCTCAGATGATTGTGAGGAGCAGCTGTCTTGCATGTCTCAAGTCCAAACTTCTCTGTCAAAGGGGAGAGACCACGTCCACAAATACTACTAACTGTCCTCTTTCATAACTTGCACTTAGTTTATAACCTTAATTAGCATTTGAAATGGATCCTGGTCTCTATTAGGAAAGTGCTTCCACATCCCTATACGTACTGTTTCTGTCCTGTTAGTATTCAAAATGATACCATTGGATAGGATTATCTGTACCTACAGCATTGGTTTGGGAGATAGGCCTATTGTCCAATGTTATCCTTGAGGAACGCCGTACAGCTAGATATGTGGAACATCTTCCTCAGTTAATTAAAGCCATAACATAAGAAAGCTTTATTTCTATGAAGATGTGCAATAAAATATTTTCTCATACCGGGTGTAAATGTTTAATAATAATGACTTTTGAGGTGACGGGTCCTTTTATAAGCAGGTAAAGGGGACATTTATTGGCTTGTATAGGGAAGCAAACCAGTCGGCTGTGTTCTTGTGCTGATATGGGTAATATGTCCATATTAGAGTATTTTACTAACATTTATGCATGTGTGAAATGAATTATTGAGTTTACAGAGCCAGTGATTGACAATTAAGTAAATGATTCAGCCAACTTGGGCATCTACTATTTCAATACATTTAACTATATCATTTGTTGAATTCACCCAAAAACAAATGATTTAGTCTACTTGTAAGTACTTTTGTTAAGCTACTTATAAGTCAATATGTATAACTCAATTACATCAATATTGTGTATTAATGCCATGCCATTTAAAGCCACTGAACCGGATGAGAATTAAGCTATATTAGGTATTTAAGTGTATTCAGCTGCAATGACACAGCAGTGGGATAAAGCCATGCTATATTATTATGTTGTAACCTATATTTAACTAGGCAAGTCAGTTAACAAATCCTTATACAGTGATGGCCTACCCCGGCCAAACCCGGACGACGCTGGGCCAATTGTGCGCCGCCCTATGGGACTCCCAATCACGCCGGATGTGATACAGCCTGGATTCAAACCTCTTGCACTGAGATTTTTTATTTAAACTTTATTTAACTAGGCAAGTCAGTTAAGAACAAATTCTTATTTACAATGATGGTCTACCAGGGAACAGTGGATAGACTGCCTTGTTCAGGGGCAGAACGACAGATTTTTACCTTGTCAGCTTGGGGATTTGATCTAGCAACCTTTCGGTTACTGGCCCAATGTTCTAACCACTAGGCTACCTGCCGCCCCAAATGCAGTGTCTTAGACCGTTGCGCCCCTCAGGAGCCCAAAATCTTTCATTCGGCTCATTTAAAACATTTTACTTTCTCCTCTATATATATATATTCAACTGTTACAGTGCAACGAGAGCACTGTGCTGGAAGTCAAAATATGCCATTTGGTCTCTGGCTAGCTAGCAAAACAATATCTTAATCATTGTCCTTGACAGGCTAATTGTGGACATGATTTCTGGTATAATCTCCACTACTTTTGAGTCGAGTCACACTGTAGAGGTGTAACTGTTGATGATTCATAATCAAATAAGACTATAATAATCTATGGCTTTGTAAATAATCCAGTAAATAATATTTAACTGTTTTGATGCGAATCGGAGCGGTTTGTTACAACCATTTTCCTCAGTGAGTGAGAACATTTTTATAGCCATGTTTAACATATTTGAAATCTTGTCTTGATGCTAATGTACTACCAGTGCTGAGGCTTGGCTGCTGTGTGGAGAAAAAGTTTTCACAAAATAAATGCCTTTGATTTAAGATCTGTTGGCTGAATCTGTATTGTAAGTGTTGACGGTTACTCCAGTGCTGTTGACTGCTATAACTCAAGCATTTTTACATTTCAGACTTTAGTAATTTAACAGACTGTTATCCAGAGCAATTTGCACTGAACAAAAATATAAACGCAACATGTAAAGTGTTGATCCCATGTTTCATGGGTTGAAATAAAAGATCCCAGAAATGTTCCATATGTACAAAAAGCTTATTTCTCTCAAATTTAGTGGACAAATTTGTTTACATCCCTGTTAGTGAGCATTTCTCCTTTGCTAAAATAATCCATCCACCTGACAGGTGTGGCATATCAAGAAGCGGATTAAACAGCATGATCACTACACAGGTGCACCTTGTGCTGGGACAATAAAAGGCCACTAAAATGTGCAGTTTTATCACAAAACAATGCCACAGATGTCTCAAGTTTTGAGGGAGTGTGCAATTCACGTGCTGACTGCAGCAATGTCCACCAGAGCTGTTGCCAGATAATTAAATGTTAATTTATCTACCATAAGCCGCCTCCAACGTAATTTTAGAGAATTTGGTAGTACCTCCAACCGGCCTGACAACCGCAGTCCACATGTATGGCCTCATGTTGCAAAGATCTGTACAAAATTCCTGGAAGCTGAAAATGTCCCAGTTCTTCCTGCATACTCAAACCCCTACTTTTTTTAAAGGTATCTGTGACCAACAGATGAATATCTGTATTCCCAGTCATGTGAAATCCATAGATTAGGGCCTAATTTATTTATTTCAATTGATTGATATTAACTGTAACTTTGTAAAATCTTTGAAATTGTTGCATGTTGCATTTAGATTTTTGTTTAGTATATAATCAGTGAGGACTTAGCGAGACCATCCTTCAGCTTACTGATCTTCAGTAAAATTAAACGAAAACAACGTGGTGGATATTAACCAAGGTTTGAAATATCAACTGTCCAGTTACTTCACCTGTCCTGTTAATTTTCACATCAGTGCAGATAAAGGAAAATAGATGAGGAAAGGATGCCATTTTTATATTATTGACCTGCCCCTAATGGCAGACTTGAGTGTGGAGGAGGTGTGTGTAGGGTAGGCCATTCTTTAGCCCTATTTGGACAGGATACGTTTTACTGCGGGAGGTCTGGTAATGTAATTATGTGCACGAGCACAAATCAACACATCTGTAATTTTAGTCCTGTCCGAATCTGCCATGTCATACATTTTTACCAGGCAGGAATGTCATTAGCCCAGTCCTAAAGACCTACTGTTTTTCGGCAAACTCCAAGGTCCTCTGATAATACTTATCCCGTGCGAATCGTCATCCCTGTGTTTTGAGGGATATTACAGCGTTTAACAGGCGCTGCACCCAGTTTGGGTAAGAACATGGGAAAAAATGGATGCTTAAAACAAAGTGCTATGCACGTAGCCTACAGATTAATGATCTGTTTGGTCATATAATCAACTTTCCTAGTGCCATACTTCTCTTTTAAAAGACGAAGTGGACGATATTGTGCCAATGAATTGATAAATTGCCAAATACGTCAGGTAATTACATGTCTGCGTAGGTTACAGTTCCTGGTTCTTACTGATATGCATTATTTTGACTTTCTCCAAACTGAAGGTCGTTAGGCTATCCCTAGACATTTGAAATATCTTCACGCCTAGAAGAGGCTCCAGGCTTCCATCATAAAGGTCCATTGTGAATGAGGAAAAATGCTGGGGTAATAATTACATAACCGACATTCTATAGTAATACAAATCTGGTGCGAGCAGGGCTTAAATGAGAGTCCTTGATCTGAAACAGCAGTCTGAAAATGTTATCCCTGTTACCTTGAATGGAACATGTTGTGACTGGCCCCTCAGCACCACAGTGAAATAACCGTTAGGGTCCAACATGTATTGTATTCAGGAGATTATTGAGGAGCGTTCTATGTAGAGTAACGAATCATGCTAGCTCTATACATGACATTCCTATGTTATGCTCTAGAGACGGATTTCCCAAACTCTTGGTCCTGGGTGCCATTTTTTTTCTTCCCCCCAGCACTACACAGCTGATTCAGATAATCAACTCGTCATCAAGCCTTGATCATTTCAGTCAGCTGTGTAGTGCTAGGGCTTTAAACCGAGATTGGAAACCCTGATCTAGAGCACCTGCCAAACTCATTCCATGAAGGGCCGAGGGTCTGCGGGTTTTCGCTCCTCCCTTGTACTTGACTGACGAAGGTCACTAATTAGTAAAGAACTCCCCTCACCTGGTTGTCTAGGTCTTAATTGAAAGGAAAAACAAGAAACCTGCAGACACTAGGCCCTCCATGGAATGAGTGACAACTCTGCTTTAGAGGGTTGACATTGCTGCTCTCAGAGGCCTGCAGCTCTGTATAGTTGAGTCATGGGTTGGTGGCACAACTTTCACTGACTCCAATAAATGTAGCCTATGTGCTCCAGACTTTTGTTGATACAAGTGAGAGGCACAACTCTACTAAGAAGCATAAAACTTCTGTTATTCGAACACAGATGTAAGCTTACAAGCCAGGTAATAATGAGTGATAACGAGCAGAGAATTTGTTTTTCTTTGAAGCACAACTGATACTGAATATACATTGTACAAAACATTAGGAACACCTTCCTAATATTGAGTTGCACCCCCCTTTGCCCTCAAAACAACCTCAATTCGTCGGGGCATGGACTCTACAAGATGTCGAAAACGTTCCACAGGGATGCTGAGCCATGTTGACACCAATGCCTCCTACAGTTGTGTCAAGTTGGCTGGATGTCCTTTGGGTGGTGGACCATTCACCCTCTGAATGGTACGTACACACACAATCCATGTCTCAAGGTTTAAAAATCTTTCTTCTTCTTCTTCTTCTATATCATGGCGGTCTGTAAACAATCGTTTAAGTGCATGCCGCCACCTACTGTGCTGTAATGTACGATCAATCATGATCTGTCCAATTCTGTACTTCCATGAAAATAAAATATAAATAAATCCCTACTAACTTCTTCCCCTCACCAACCCCATTAACCTTTATCTATATCATACTGAAACACTCCACCCATAGGATTGTTCAGCATGTCAACAACCATTTCAACAGCAACATCTGTTACCCCCAATATCTCTTTTGCTGTCTCCACAATAACCTTCAACCTGGCATTTCTGCTTTCCACAACCCGAGTCGTATTGATAACTTTACCAATAAAAGCTATGAAGTCAACTTTATTCATTATCAAAGTGTCATTTGACACCGCATATTCATAACAAGATCTCTGAACAGGCCTCGAAACCACGCCAGGACCATCAGAAGCACCAACCCCGACAGTAGGTCCACCTAGTACAGGAGCAGTCATGGAAGCTTCATCAGTCTGACAGTAGGTCCACATAGTACAGGAGCAAGTCATGGAAGCTTCATCAGTCCGACCAGTAGGTCCAGCCATACGTACAGGAGCAGTCATGGAAGTCATGGAAGCTTCATCAGTCTGACAGTAGGTCCACCTAGTACAGGAGCAGTCATGGAAGCTTCATCAGTCTGACAGTAGGTCCACCTAGTACAGGAGCAGTCATGGAAGCTTCATCAGTCTGACAGTAGGTCCACCTAGTACAGGAGCAGTCATGGAAGCTTCATCAGTCTGGCAGTAGGTCCACCTAGTACAGGAGCAGTCATGGAAGCTTCATCAGTCTGACAGTAGGCCACCTAGTTACAGGAGCAGTCATGGAAGCTTCATCAGTCTGACAGTAGGTCCACCTAGTACAGCAGCAGTCATGGAAGCTCCATCATTCCACACTGTAGTTCTACCAATCTGTTTTATAGCCTCTGCATACGATACATCATGACTGATCCTATTTCTCTGAGCCTCTCTAGCCCCTCTCTGAACCTGGCATTCACCAAATTCTGTTTTCCCCCACAATTACACCCCCACAAGTTTCCCCCCACAATTACAGCACGTAACCTTCACATTGCTTCCACATTCATCGTAGTCATATTGCCCTCCGCACTTGGCACATATTTTCTTTCCTTTACACTGAGCAGCTACATCTCCCATTCTTTGGCATTTAAAACACTGCAGTGCATATGGAACAAATTCTTTAACATTGAAACTAAGGAATGTTATCTGTACTTTTCCCAGCAAGACTTTCTCAAATCTCAGCAACACTGATAAGCTTTCGCTTCTTTGACCCTCTTTCCTACTGATCAACCTTTTGGTCTCAATCACTCTTCCTCCCTTCACATGTTCTTTAATATCATCTGTGGACATATATATTGGGACCCCAGTGATGACTCCCCTCAATCTAGCGTAAACACCAGGGACATGGCTTTTAATCTTCTTCCCATTAAACTTGACCATTTTCACATTCTTCTATTGCTGAGCCTGGCTACCACAAAATATGAACAATATACCATTTCCAATGAACCGAGCTAATTTCACTTCACGTACCCCTTTCTTTACGGCATTGGTTAGTCAGATAGGATGTAAATGAGGCCCTGTGGTCTCATCAAACACTATCACCACATTCCACTCCAACACATCATTACTCTTGCTTCCTACCTTGGACCTCTTTATGCTTTCTTTACTAGATGCTCCATTGCTTTCTGTATCATGATCTTTCTTCTTCTTATGTCTTTCCACTACCGACCATTCCGGTCCTTGACCCTCATCCTCCCGCTCCATATCATCAGAACTGACACCCATATTGTTTGCACTCCAGCACAGCTGTTGCTTCACCATCTTTTTTTCAATTTCCTCCATTTTGTCCGCACTACTCCCGGCCATTTCTGGCCCGTTCGTTCCTGTTGCTACCGCTGCCTCTCATTGGCTGACAGGACCCCAAAAATCCTTCTTTAACCTAACCTTCTTTAACCTGTCTCCTCCCCTTCATCCACACTGATTGATTCATCCACACTGAACCTGTCTCCTCCCCTTCATCCACACTGACATCAATCAGTGTAGATGACACAGCTTTCACCTGGATTCACCTGCTCAGAGCAGGTGTTCCTACTGTTTTGTGCACAGTCTCCTTCATGCAGTCCCTCTTATCAACACAAGAGGACAGCCTTGTTCAGTTAATGCATGAAGGACAAACGACACAATTGGTTATTGTATACTGTTGCATATCTACTGTTATTTCAAATGTTTGACAGTCAGATAAGTAATGTTAAGAATGGAGTGACATCCAACTCATCAGAATAGTATGCGGTCATAGTCCAATAGTGGTTCGGTCAGAGCAATGACTGCGAGCAATGTTGGGTTATCATGACAGTCTTTTACCTGCACTATCCTAAAGTTCTTTGAAAGAGTTAGCAGGTACAGTGAGTGGCAGGTATTTACCCAAGGTCAAATAGAATGCATTACTGAGTACTGTATGCACATTTGTGATGATTACTGAGTGTCTGTAGACTTTACTGTGTGTGTATGCATGTGTGTTTTGTCACGTGTGTACAGTTTGTACAAACTTTTGTGATATTAAAACTGAATGCCTTGACAACATAATGGAAGGAACCAAATTGCGAACAATTCTGTGTGTCTTTGGTCACATGTTAGCAGAGTGTTTATGTACTGTATAAATCCATGTTTAGTGTGTTTGGATGAAGACCTTGAACAACACACTGCAAACATGAGAGTAGCTCATGTTTTTGTATGGCTATAATGTCAATTATAAACTGGGTGGTTGTGTCACGCCCTGACCTTGGAGATCTTTTTTATGTCTCTATTTTGGTTGGTCAGGGCGTGAGTTTGGGTGAGCATTCTATGTCTGGTGTTCTATGTTGTTCTTTGTTTTGTATTTCTATGTGTTTGGCCTGGTATGGTTCCCAATCAGAGGCAGCTGTCTATCGTTGTCTCTGATTGAGAACCATACTTAGGTAGCCTGTTCCCACCTGTGTTTGCGGGTAGTTGTTTTCTGTCTCTGTACCAGACAGAACTGTTTCGTGTTGGTCTATTTTTATTATTTTGTCTTAGTGTTCTGAGTTAAAATAAATATTAACATGGACACTTACCACGCTGCACCTTGGTCCTCACCTTCTTCCACCAACAGTCGTTACAGGTTGGAGCACTGAATGCTGATTGGCTGACAGCCGTGATATATCAGACCGTATACCACGTTTATGCCAAAACATTTATTTTTACTGCTCTAATCACATTGGTAACCAGTTTTATAATAGCAATAAGGCACCTCAGGGGTTTGTGGTATATGGCCAATATACCATGGCTAAGTGCTGTGTCCAGGCACTCCTTGCTGCGTTGTGCGTAAGAACAGCCCTTAGCCGTGGTATATTGGCCATATACCACACCCCCTCGGGCCTTATTGCTTAAGTATATAAAATGTGTGTGATGTTCTGCGGGGACCTTGAATGACATAAGGACAGATGATGGCTGGCTAAATGGTTTTGTGTTGGCCTTTTTGTGTTTTTGTGCCTGTGCTCGTGTCTGTGGTTCAGTGCATTATGTGTGTTTTTGTGCCTGTGCTCGTGTCTGTGGTTCGGTGCATTATGTGTGTTTTTGTGCCTGTGCACGTGTCTGTGGTTCGGTGCATTATGTGTGTTTTTGTGCCTGTGCTCGTGTCTGTGGTTCAGTGCATTATGTGTGTTTTTGTGCCTGTGCTCGTGTCTGTGGTTCAGTGCATCATGTGTGTGTGGGGGTCTGAGTTGTCATGTCTATGTCTGCATGTGCGTCATACAGATGTACTGTATGTGTAGCTACCAACCAGCATCTGTTGTGTTTTGCATGTGATCATGTATGAGAGTTTGTAATTCTGTGAATCATAGTATAGGTGATATACAGTAGACGGAGATCATTAGTGTTCCTATGAAGTGCTAGTTTTCCCTCGTGTACATGCAGTGGCTGTGTGTTTGTGCTTGTGTGAATGAGTACTTGCTAGGTGTGAGTGTGAGTCATTCCCCCTTCTGCTCTCTTACTTGTTTACATCAGTCTGAATCAGCAGCTGTTGATTACTCCTACGTTCGTTCATATTTTTAATTTCTTTCTCTCCGGTTCTATCTCTCGCCCCCTCTCACTCTCCCTCTCTACTCCTGGCTCCCACTGTGTTATAATTATGTGCACATAGTTAAAGTACAAAAGGGAAAATAAATAAACATAAATATGGGTTCAAATCAAACTTTATTTGTCACCACCGCCGAATACAACAAGTGTCGACTTTACCGTGAAATGCGGGTTGGGTTGAATTTACAATGGTGTTTGTTCTTCACTGGTTGCCCTTTTTCTTCGCAGGTCACAAATCTTGCTGCTGTGAGGGCACACTGTGGTATTTCACCCAATAGATATGTGAGTTTATCAAAATTGGATTTGTTTTGGAATAATTTGTGGGTCTATGTAATCTGAGGCTCTCTCTCTTGCCCTACTCTCTCTCTCTCTGTCATTCCTTTTAGAAAGTGCTAATCAGATGACAGCCCTATTGTGTGTGTTCATGGATTCACTTTAGGGAGAAATGCAATAGCCCACTGTTTGTTTTACTGTAGCCATGTGTTAGACTTTTTATTTGGAATTCACCTGTGAAGTTGTCTTGGATATTATTATTATTTCTTTGTTGTAGAGAAAGAACAGGAAACCATGTCATTGTCACAGAGCAGGGTGGGACAGGCTTGAACCTGGCACTGCCAGGCATAATATATAAAACAATACTTTAAGCTATAACTGTGAGTGTATTTGCACAGGTGTGTGTGCGTGCGTGTGCGTATTTACCCCCAATACCTCTTAAGTGTTCAAGTGAGTTCCCCTGCCTTTGCAGTTCCCCTGCCTTTGCAAGTGTGTATTCGCACCCACGTGCCATGATGGTGTGTGTGTGCATGTCTGTGTGTGTGTTTATTGTTTCCAAATGCATTTTTTTGTATGCTATATCCTATTTTACTTGTATATTTGTGTGTGAGTAAATATGTGTACGCCCATATCCTTATACCACCTGTGAGTGTCTTTGTAATGCATTTCACCACTGCTGTGAGAGTTTTAGGGCCTAATTGACTTTTTACCCAATGGGATGATTCTAGCTGAAATGAATTGAATCCCAAAGACAATCAGATACGAGGACAAAGACAGTTCACCAAAAATGTAAATGGTTTCCATTCCTTAGAAGTGTTTATATTCCACAATACATCTCCCATGGATCCAATTAGCACCATGGTAGTTATTGTCCGTGCTAGCCTCCTGGGTTACACATAATGCAGTGCTATGCAGGGGTTGAACCAGCAACCTTGTAGCTAATTTCTCCCTAACATCGGACACCCCCTGACTTCGGACACTCTCTAGCACTCTCTAGCGGTTGGAGGATTAAATTAACTTGAATGAAAATAACGGTACATTTTGCGACTAAAGACACCCTTCTAGCTAGCTGACCACTGATTTTCATTACAGTTTATATAAATTCAGTTATATTTTGAGAGTTTTCAAAAAAGGTTATATATATTCACATTTTGTGGGACACGCTGTATTTTGTAAAACTTGACTGCGAGACAGACCACACATTTAATATCCAACTTTTTACCTAAATTATTCATACTCATTCATATGTTAGTATGAAACTGTCATCTACCTTCTCAAAACATAAGATTAATCTGTAAAACAAATGAGACATTATTTGGTTACAACACTGAAGAAGATGTTGGTGAAGAACCATTTTTAAGAGTCTACAGGAGGGCGCAACGGGCTACGCAATAAAGTTGACAGACAAGGCAAAACATTTTTGCTGGAACGCTAGCCAACTAGTCAACTATCTAGTAAACACTTCGGATACGAGGTTGGTGTCTTTTTTTTAAACAAAATTAAACGGATATATCTTGTAATTGAACAAAATAGTAAGGTGGCCAGTAACTGGGGACCGTATGCCAAATCGCTTATCTGTCACACCCTGATCTGTTTCACCTGTCTTTGTGATTGTCTCCACCCCCCTCCAGGTGTCACCCGTCTTCCCCATTATCCCCTGTGTATTTATACCTGCGTTTTCGGTTTGTCTTTTGCCAGTTCGTCAAGTCCTACCAGTGTGTTTCCTGTGCTCTAGTTTTTGTTTCTTAGGCCTTTGTGGTAGAGTGGCCAGACAGAAGCCACTCCTCAGTAAAAGGCACATGACAGCCCACTTGGAGTTTGCCAAAAGGCACCTAAAGACTCTGACCATGAGAAACAAGATTCTCTGGTCTGATGAAACCAAGATTGAACTCTTTGGCCTGAATGCCAAGCGTCACGTCTGGAGGAAACCTGGCACCATCCCTACAGTGAAGCATGGTGGTGGCAGCATCATGCTGTCGGGATGTTTTTCAGCGACAGGGACTAGGAGAGTAGTCATGATCGAGGCAAAGATGAATGGAGCAAAATACAGAGATCCTTGATGAAAACCTGCTCCAAAGCGCTCAGGACCTCAGACTGGGGCGAAGTTGCACCTTGCAATAGGACAATGACCCTAAGCACACAGCAAAGACCAATGCTGGAGTGGCTTCGGGGAAAGTCTCTGAATGTCTTTGAGTGGCCCAGCCAGAGCCCGAACTTGAACCCAATCGAACATCTCTGGAGAGACCTGTAAATAGCTGTGCAGCAACGCTCCCCATCCAACCTGACAAAGCTTGAGAGGATATGCAGAGAAGAATGGGAGAAACTCCCCAAATACAGGTGTGGCAAGCGTGTAGCGTCATTCCCAAGAAGACCCGAGGCTGTAATCACTGTCAAAGGTGCTTCAACAAAGTACTGAGTAAATGGTCTGAACCTGTTTTTGCTTTGTCATCATGGGGTATTGCGTGTAGATTGATGAGGGAAAATATAAATTTAATAAATGTTAGAATAAGTCAACAAAATGTGGGAAAAGTCAAGGGGTCTGAATACTTTACCGAAGGCACTGTACATGTAGGATCCTCACAAGACTCGTCTGAAGGTAGCCTGGTTGTAACGGCTGTCTTCGGGTGAAAGAGAGGAGGACCAAACTGCAGCGTGATGATAATCCATATTTTAATTGGCTACTTAAACAACGAACAAAAACAACAAACTGACAGAAAGAACCGAAGACGCTACAGTCCCGAACTAGTGAACACAGACCAGATGAACAGGAACAATCACCCACAAAACACACTACAAAACAGGCTACCTAAATATGGTTCCCAATCAGAGACAATGACTAACACCTGCCTCTGAGCACCATATCAGGCCAAACAAGAAACCCCACATAGAAACAAATAGCATAGATAATACCCACCCAGCTCACGTCCTGACCAACTAAATAAAGACTAAACAAAGGAAATAAGGTCAGAAACGTGACACTGGTGCAAGTTTGAAAAAATGAATGGAAGTATATATGGAACAGTTTAGTGCAAAAAAAAAAAGAGGGGTTAAATATGTGTCAAAATGTTTTATACATTTTTCCTGATCTTTCTTTTGCCTCTCAAATATAGGACAGACACTTTAAAACAAACTTAATTTAGAGTTTTTTTTATTATTATCTGTTTTTCCATGTATGAATCTGTTATTCAATACGTTTCTATGGGCTAATGATCCTTGGTATGACCATCTTAGCTTAGTAGAACCCCAGTGAAGACCATTCATCAGACACTGTTTCAATTTCAAACCTTTCACCGGCAATCTGATCTTCAAAACATCACCTGCAGTCCCAGACATGTGACAGTTAACATGATGCTTACTGTTGATACATAATCCTCAATGCACCATGTAAATCACTAGCCATGGTTTGGCATGCCTGACTGACTCCTTTTCTAGAACTCTGTGTCAGCTGTTCTGCAGGTTGCTGCACACTCAACAGCATGATGTTGTGGATGAACTCCTGAATGAAAGTGTTTCAGCACCGGGATCCTGTTGCTTCTTTACTATCTAATCGCTGGGTGACAGATCAACAGAGGAGAGAATGCCCTGGCCCATGCATGGCAGCCTGCCAGGCAGCACATCTTTTCAGATTGGCACCGCCTCTTTAATTGACAGGGAAGATGACTGTCTGAGAGTGAGCGTGTGTAATTGAGCGAGTGAGCCATTTGAGTTACATAACTCTCCGGACAGGCCGGGGTTGACCTGAAGCTGTCACGAGCTGTCGCTGAGCCACAAGGCCTTCCAATTGGACCAGTCATGTCACGATAGCCTGTAACCGTGACGACCAGATCTCCAGGGGCAGGGCCTAGAATGGATCACCTTAATGACTACCCTAGTCATCTCAGCGGCAGTCCTCGAGTAAATCTGGCATACAGGCTCCACAGCATTCCCCACTGCTGTGTGTCCCTGTGTGTTCTTTTCATTGATACTATCATCCCTTGTTCTCTCTGCCTCATTTCCCCTCAGAGTAAAAATTGTGCATTGAGACTGAGAGCACACCTGGCAATGTGACTGCATGATGGTTGCAGGATCAGGGTAGTGATGTGTATAATTATGGAGAAGTGGGGGCAGTCTACATCTGAGAGGCCAGACCCCAAATGGGCTCTGAATGATAGCCAAAACATCTTCGGGCCATACAAGTCTTTTCTGTTGTTGAAGAGTTCAAAATAAGGCCTCGCAACGGGCTGTCTCTCCTCAGAGGGGTGTGGACATCCTGCCCCAGTTAGGGCTGGATGTGGGGTCCGTCCTCACGAAGCATTTAGTGATCCCAGGTAGCCAAGGTAGCCATAATGACAGAGTAGCAACAGAAGTCCAGATCTTACCTATTGAGGAAGTTTAGGCCTCCATGATTATATTGACATTTTTGTTGGAGAGATCTCTTGCTCTGTATCCAAGCAGCTGAGCTCTATCTGTGTATTAGAGAGACAAGTCCATGGTAATTCAGTTAGGGCAGATCCTAGTTCGATTACTATGAAATCAATTGGCCCTGGGATTTTGCCACAGGTATATTATTCAAGACGGTTAGGATTTTTCATTCACCAGCAACGCACAGTCCATAACAACCCCCCCGGAAGAAGCATAACAATAGAGAAAAATGTGCAGTCATGATATCAAGTGTCTACTGTTGTCATGATGTCAACCAATGCACTTTCATATTTTATATTTGTCACACCCTGATCTGTTTCACCTGTCTTTGTGCTTGTCTCCACCCCCACCAGGTGTATCCCATCTCCCTTCATTATCCCCTGTGTATTTATACCTGCGTTTTCTGTTTGTCTGTTGCCATTTTGTCAAGTCCTACCAGCGTGTTCCCTGTGCTCTGGTGTTTGTTTCTTAGTCTTCCCAGTTCTGACCGTTCTGCTTGACTCTGATTTGGATTACGAGCCTTTGCCTGCCTTGACATACCTTTCACCTGCCCCTTGAACTACAATAAACTCTAAGACTCGTACTACCTACCTCCTGTGTCTGCATCTGGGTCTTAGCCTGAGCCGTGACAGTAAAACAAAAACTAGACCACGCTGGTAGGACTTGACGGGACAAGACGAACTGGCAACAGACAAACAGAAAAACGCTGGTATAAATACACAGGGGATAATGAGGGGAGGTGGGGGCTGGAGACAAGCACATAGACAGGTGAAACAGATCAGGGTGTGACAATATTGAAATGAAATAGAATAACCCATGTGTAGTAGGCGGTGGGGGATGTGTCTTCTCTCAATCCCAGGCAGATGGAGGGGGTTAGTTGACGAGTGATGGTCTGGGTAGATAAGGGTTGCCATGTTGTGCCTACGTGAGGCGTGGATCTCCCTGTCAAGACCCGATGACACTGAAATATAAATAGAGGGTTAGATAGGGAGTGGAGGCGGTTGGCTCTTTTTTCACATGCCAATCATAGGGCTCTGCCTCCACTCGCCCAAACTGTGGTGGTAAAACACATCCAACTTGCACTAATAGGGATCAAAATATGGTGTAGAGCCATTCTCAGACACAAATTGCCTGCTCTCACCGTCTTTCTCTTTCTTCATTTGTGACTGTATGCCGATTCTCAAACTCTGTCTCGATCTGACCTTCACTCTCCTTTATCCTCTGGCCCTCGCTTCCGGACTCTCTGCGTATCTCTCTCTCTACCTCCTTGTCTTTCTGTCGGACCCTTCGCCTCTTCACACCACCTTCCCCCAGTGGCGACCCGTCATTCAGGGCAGGTGGGGCTTGCCTGTTTTGCATGCTATTGTGGCATTAATACCTGTCACATATCAGTTTTCAAACAATGTAAAAAAATATGTATATCATTGAGTTAATTAAAGCCGCATACAGACATGGTCTCTTTTTTGCTTTCTTGAGTAAGGCAGCTCCAAAAGGCAGGTGTTTCAGCCTAGCTCAGTGCTTTCTGTGGTGGTGGGGCAAGCCAGCAGAAAATACGGAGAGTTGCGCCGTGATTGGCTCAGTGTTCTGTCACTCATGGGGACACTACGTCACCACCAAGTCTAAGGGTAGCGATAGAACATTTTATCCCGTTGGGCGCTGCCATAAAGTTACATTAGAAGTGCCCATCCAAGAAGGCTCAAGGTCATTGGCCACAGATAAAATTACGTCAAATCACGTTATATGTACAGTATCTTTGATTGGACTGATCATGTCAACATTGAACAGCACGGCAAGGGGACATCAGCTGCCAGAGAACAATCGATCAGCCAGCCAGGCCTCTCGCCTCTCAGAGACCTTGATGGCTAATTGATGCAGTAAATCCAGTCATTAAGCCCTGGGAGGAGTGCCTGGGAGGGCAAATGCAGAAAACACATTTCAGTTGAAGGCATTCAGTTATACAACTGACCCCTTTCCCTTCCCTTACTTTCAAAATCTTAGCTAGCAGTCATCATGAATCAAGTCAACAATCTACTGGCAAATACTACGACCTGAAAATCAATGATGTCATCATGATTCAAGCTTGTTTTCTTCAGAGTTCCCAGTTGTTTTGAAAGCACCATAAATACAGATATTTTTTATTTATTTACCCTTTATTTAACTAGGGATATCAGTTAAGAAGAAATTCTTATTTACAATGACAGCCTACCGGGGAACAGTGTTCAGGGGCAGAACAACAGATTTTTACCTTGTCAGCTCAGGTATTCGATCCAACAACCTTTCGATTACTGGCCCAACACTCAAACCACTAGGCTACCTGCCACCCCAACAAATGCCAGACTTTGATGACAAAATTTGCCCACAAAGGACCGTCGCGCCCCCTTCCTGTTTAAGTGAGCACAGCACAACAAGGTGAGTCCAAAAATGTCTTGTTTGCTGCTGCATAAATTATGTAATATGCCAGGGAGATATGTATACTGTAGCTAAGAAAGTAATACTAAGTGTATGTTGTGTAGTAAGATGTTAGTAGCCCATGTGCCTCACCCTAATAATTTGTTCTATTTACCCCTCTTAATTTCGCCTACTATTTTGACTTGGTGGTGCACATGTAGCCTATAACCTGTTTTAGAGAAATGTAATCATCAACTATTGTAAGAGCTTTCATTGTCTGCTTATATGCCCCCTTTATTTATCCTACGGTTCTGACTTGGTGTACAGGGAGAACACTGTAAGAACGGCCCATGTTCTGAATTCTGTCGCTGTACATTTCAAAGGTGCTAAACAAATAGTTATATTGACTATGTCCGTCCCAGCTCGCTCATTAATGTCTTAATTGAAATTACGGATTGCCTCTTATCAAATCAAATCAAATGTATTTGTATATCTTCTGGATTTTTATAATCTATCATCCTAATTCTGCTCAGCATACATTATTTGGGGTTTTAGATTGTACACTGAGAATGCTTTTGCAGAATTCTGCATGTGGAGACTCAATTTGGTGTTTCTCCCATTTTGTGAATTCTTGGTTTGTGAGTGGACCCTAGACCTCAACTATAAAGGGCAATGGGTTCTATAACTGATTGAAGTATTTTTAGTCAGATCCTAATTGGAATGTATAATTTTATGTCCCTTTTGATGGTGTAGAAGTCCATTCTTGCCTTGTCTCAGATCGTCCACAGCTTTGTAGAAGTTACCTGTGGTGCTGATATTTGGCTGAGGTAGGTAGAGCACACAAATAATTATAAGGCAATGGTGTCTGGATGGAATTTGCATTGTGGTCCTGGCAACTGGACCTTTTTTTGGAACACCATTATTTTTGTCTTACTGAGATTTACTGCTAAGGCCCAGGTCTGACAGAATCTAGGTGCTGCTGTAGGCCCTCCTTGGTTGGGGACAGAAGCACCAGATCATCAGCAAACAGCAGACATTTGACTTCAAAGTCTAGTAGGGTGAGGCTGGGTGCTGCAGACTGTTCTAGTGCCCTCACCTATTATTTGATATATATGTTGAAGGTGGGGCTCCAGCTGCATCCCTGTCTCACCCCACAGCATTGTGGAAAGAATTCTGTGTTTTTTTGCCAATGCTAACCACATACTTGTTGTTTCTGTTCATTGATTGTATAATGTTTTATGTTCCAACACTGATATCCATCAATTTATAAAGCAGACCCTCATGCCAAATTGAGTCAAAATGTTTTGGAAATCAACAAAACATGATACGTTTTGGGTTGTTGTTTGTTTGTTTGTCATTTCGGGTGTGCAGGGTGTATATGTGCTCTGTCGTACGGTAATTTGGTAAAAAGCCAATTTGAAATTTGCTCGGGACATTGTTTTCACTGAGGAGATGTAGGAGTCTGCTGTTGATGATGCTGCAGAGGATTTCCTGAGGTTTCCCAAGGTTGCTGTTGATGATGCTGCAGAGGATTTCCTGAGGTTTCCCAAGGTTGCTGTTGATGCTGCAGAGGATTTCCTGAGGTTTCCCAAGGTTGCTGCAGAGGATTTCCTGAGGTTTCCCAAGGTTGCTGTTGATGATGCTGCAGAGGATTTCCTGAGGTTTCCCAAGGTTGCTGTTGATGATGCTGCAGAGGATTTTCCTGAGGTTTTCCAAGGTTTGCTGTTGATGATGCTGCAGAGGATTTCTTGAGGTTTCCCAAGGGTTGCTGTTGATGATGCTGCAGAGGATTTCCTGAGGTTTCCCAAGGTTGCTGTTTGATGATGCTGCAGAGGATTTCCTGAGGTTTCCCAAGGTTGCTGTTCTGAGAGGATTTCCTGAGGTTTCCAAGGTTGCTGTTGATGATGCTGCAGAGGATTTCCTGAGGTTTCCAAGGTTGCTGTTGATGATGCTGCAGAGGATTTCCTGAGGTTTCCCAAGGTTGCTGTTGATGATGCTGCAGAGGATTTCCCGAGGTTTCCCAAGGTGCTGTTGATGATGCTGCAGAGGATTTCCTGAGGTTTCCCAAGGTTGCTGTTGATGATGCTGCAGAGGATTTCCTGAGGTTTCCCAAGGTTGCTGTTGATGATGCTGCAGAGGATTTCCTGAGGTTTCCCAAGGTTGCTGTTGATGATGCTGCAGAGGATTTCCTGAGGTTTCCCAAGGTTGCTGTTGATGATGCTGCAGAGGATTTCCTGAGGTTTCCCAAGGTTGCTGTTGATGATGCTGCAGAGGATTTCCTGGGGTTTCCCAAGTTTGCTGTTGATGATGCTGCAGAGGAGTTCCTGAGGTTTCCCAAGGTTGCTGTTGATGATGCTGCAGAGGAGTTCCTGAGGTTCCCCAGGTTGCTGTTGATGATGCTGCAGAGGATTTCCTGAGGTTTCCCAAGGTTGCTGTTGATGATGCTGCAGAGGATTTCTGAGGTTTCCCATGGTTGCTGTTGATGATGCTGCAGAGGATTTCCTGAGGTTTCCCAAGGTTGCTGTTGATGCATACCCCACGGTATTTTATTGGGGTCGAATTTGTCTCCAATTTTGTGGAATGAGGTGATCAGGCCTTGGTTCCAAATATTGGGGATGGTGCCAGAGCTGAGGATAACGTTCAAGAGTTTAAAACCAGCTAATTAGATTTTGTGGTCTGTATATTTTATTATTTTGTTTTTGATACCATCAACTCACAGGCTTTTTGGGTTGGAGGGTTTGTATTTTGTTCTGTAGTTCATTCATTGGATTGAATCCAGTGGGTTCTGGTAGTCTGATTTGTAATTTATCCTGTATATGTTTTTGTTCTTTGTTATAAGACCAAAAAGATTGGAGAAGTTTTTTATCCATAAACCTCCATTTTGGATGAATAGCTCTTTGTGGTGTTTTGTTTAGTGTGTTTCCAATTTGTTTTCTAATTTGCCTCATGATTCTGCCAGCTAGAACCAATTTAATTTCACCTTGTGTTTGCCGCTCAATGTGTGAACCGAACTGAGGTCGCGGATTACGATAAACATGATGTTTCTCTCTCGTGTTCCATTGTAAATAATAACAGCTGGTTGTTGTTAGTCTGAGATCATCTTTTTAATGAGATACATTTGATCAGAAATGATCAGCTGTAACAAATTGTCTGTTTTTTTATTTTTTTATTTTTATTTCACCTTTATTTAACCAGGTAGGCTAGTTGAGAACAAGTTCTCATTTGCAAACTGCGACCTGGCCAAGATAAAGCATAGCAGTGTGAACAGACACCACAGAGTTACACATGGAGTAAACAATAAACAAGTCAATAACATGGTAGAAAAAAGAGAATCTATATACAATGTGTGCAAAAGGCATGAGGTAGGCAATAATCGAATAATTACAATTTAGCAGATTAACACTGGAGTGATAAATCATCAGATGAACATGTGCAAGAAGAGATACTGGTGTGCAAAAGAGCAGAAAAGTAAATAAATAAAAGCAGTATGGGGGTGAGGTAGGTAAATTGGGTGGGTAGTTTCACAGATGGACTATGTACAGTGCAGCGATCGGTTAGCTGCTCGGATAGCAGATTTTTAAAGTTGTTGAGGGAGATAAAAGTCTCCAACTTCAGAGATTTTTGCAATTCGTTCCAGTCGCAGGCAGCAGAGAACTGGAAGGAAAGGCGTCCAAATGAGGTTTTAGCTTTAGGGATGATCAGTGAGATACACCTGCTGGAGCGCGTGCTGCGGGTGGGTGTAGCCATCGTGACCAGTGAACGAGATAAGGCGGCACTTTACCTAGCATAGCCTTGTAGATGACCTGGAGCCAGTGGGTCTGACGACGAACATGTAGCGAGGGCCAGCCGACTAGGCTACAGGTCGCAGTGGTGGGTCGTATAGGTGCTTTAGTAACAAAACGAATGGCACTGTGATAAACTGCATCCAGTTTGCTGAGTAGAGTGTTGGAAGCTATTTTGTAGATGACATCGCCGAAGTCGAGGATCGTGTAGGATAGTCAGTTTTACTAGGGTAAGTTTGGCGGCATGAGTGAAGGAGGCTTTGTTGCGGAATAGAAAGCCGATTCTTGATTTGATTTTGGATTGGAGATGTTTGATATGAGTCTGGAAGGAGAGTTTGCAGTCTAGCCAGCACCTAGGTACTTATAGATGTCCACATATTCTAGGTCGGAACCGTCCAGGGTGGTGATGCTAGTCGGGCGTGCGGGTGCAGGCAGCGAACGGTTGAAAAGCATGCATTTGGTTTTACTAGCGTTTAAGAGCAGTTGGAGCCCCGGAAGGAGTGTTGTATGGCATTGAAGCTCGTTTGGAGGTTAGATAGCACAGTGTCCAAGGAAGGGCCGGAAGTATATAGAATGGTGTCGTCTGCGTAGAGGTGGATCAGGGAATCGCCCGCAGCAAGAGCAACATCATTGATGTATACAGAGAAAAGAGTCGGCCCGAGAATTGAACCCTGTGGTACCCCCATAGAGACTGCCAGAGGAACGGACAACATGCCCTCCGATTTGACACACTGAACTCTGTCTGCAAAGTAGTTGGTGAACCAGGCAAGGCAGTCATTAGAAAAACCGAGGCTACTGAGTCTGCCGATAAGAATATGGTGATTGACAGAGTCGAAAGCCTTGGCCAGGTCGATGAAGAACGGCTGCACAGTAATGTCTTTTATCAATGGCGGTTATGATGTCGTTTAGTACCTGAGCGTGGCTGAGGTGCACGCGTGACCGGCTCGGAAACCGGATTGCAACAGCGGAGAAGGTACGGTGGGATTCGAGATGGTCAGTGATCTGTTTGTTGACTTGGCTTTCGAGAGACCTTAGATAGAGGAGGGCGGATGGATATAGGTCTGTAACAGTTTGGGTCCAGGGTGTCCTCCCCCTTTGAAGAGGGGTGATGACCGCGGCAGCTTTCCAATCCTTGGGGATCTCATGATGATACGAAGGGGAAGGTGTTAGGAACAGGCTGGTAATAGGGGGTGCGACAATGGCGGCGGACAGTTTCAGAAATAGGGGGTCCAGATTGTAAGCCCAGCTGATTTGTATGGGTCCAGGTTTTCCAGCTCTTTCAGAAACATCTGCTATCTGGATTTGGGTAAAGGAGAAGCTGGGGAGGCTTGGAGCGAGTAGCAGCGGGGGGGCGGGGCTGTTGGCCAAGGTTGGAGTCGCCAGGAGGAAGGCATGGCCAGCCATTGAGAAATGCTTGTTGAAGTCTTCGATAATCACGGATTTTATCGGTGTGTAACCGTGTTGTAGCCTCAGTGCAGTGGCAGCTGGGAGGATGCTCTTGTTCTCCATGGACTTTACAGTATCCCAGAACTTTTGGAGTTAGAGCTACAGGATGCGAATTTCTGCTTGAAAAAGCTGGCCTTTGCTTTCCTGACTGACTGCGTGTATTTGGTTCCTGATCTTCCCTGAACAGTTGCTATCGCGGGGGCTCTCGATGCTATTGCAGTTCGCCACAGGATGTTTTTGTGCTGGTCGAGGGCTCAGTCTGGAGTGAACCAAGGGCTATATCTGTTCTTGGTTCTGCATTTTTTGAACGGAGCATGCTTGTCTAATATGGTGAGGAAGTAACATTTAAAGAATGACCAGGCATCCTCACACACGGGATGAGGTCAATATCCTTCCAGGGTACCCGGCCCAGGTCGATTAGAAAGGCCTGCTCGCAGAAGTGTTTTAGGGAGGCGTTTGACAAGTGATGAGGGGTGGTCGTTTGACCGCGGACCGTGGCGGATACAGGCAATGAGGCAGTGATCGTGGAGTCTATCTTTGAGTTGAAGACAGCGAGGTGTATTTGGAGGGCAGGTGGTCAGGATAATGTCTATTAGGGTGCCCATGTTTACGGATTTAGGGTTGTACCTGGTGGGTTCCTTGATGATTGTGTGAGATTGAGGGCATCAAGCTTGGAGATTGGAGACTGCCGGGGTGTTAAGCATATCAGTTTAGGTCACTATCAACACAAAAAACTCTGAAGCTAGATGGGGAGCGATCATTCACAGATGGTGTCCAGGGCACAGCTGGGAGCTGAGGGGGTCGGTACGCGGAACAGTGAGACGACTTATTTCTGAGAGAATTAATTTTTAAAATTAGAAGTTCGAACTGTTTGGGCATAGACCTGGAAAGTATGACAGAACTTGCTGCAGGCTATCTTGCAGTAGATTGCAACTCCTCCCCCTTTGGCAGTTCTATCTTGACGGAAAGTGTTATAGTTGGGTATGGAAATCTCAGAATTTTTGGTGCCTTCCTAAGCCAGGATTCGGACACGGCAAGGACATCAGGATTGGCAGAGTGTGCTAAAAGCGGTGAGTAAGGCAAACTTAGGGAGGAGGCTTCTGATGTTGACATGCATGAGGCCAAGGCTTTTTCGATGCAGAAGTCAACAAATGAGGGTGACTGGGGACATGCAGGGCCTGGGTTTACCTCCACATCACCCGAGAAACAGAGGAGTAGTAGGATGAGGGTGCGGCTAAAGGCTATCAAAACTGGTCGCCTAGAGCGTTGGGGACAAAGAATAAAAGGAGCAGATTTATGGGCGTGGTGAATAGATTCTGGGCATAATGTGCAGACAGGGGTATGGAGGGGCGCGGGTACAGCGGAGGCAAGCCCAGGCACTGGGTGATGATAAGAGAGGTTGTATCTCTGGACATGCTGGTCTCAATGGTGAGGTCACCGCATGTGTGGGGGTGGGACAAAGGGGGTATCAGAGGTACGGAGAGTGGAACTACAGGGTCCATTGCAAACCAAAACAAATGATAATGAAAACTAGCCTGAACAACAGTATGCAAGGCATATTGATATTTGAGAGAGACATACAATAAGGCATAAAGTGATTGCAGGTCTTGATTGGGAGAGCTAGCTAAAACAACAGGTAGATAACAGCAGCAAATACAGGGTGTTAGTCTAACACAGCAACAACAGGTAAAAATGGCGACGACTAGGCAGAGAGGGTCGGATTAACTACACACAGATCCTGAGTTAAAGCACAGAGCCGACAGGTAAAACACAAATAAACAGAATGGAGTACCGTGAATTAATGGACAGTCAAGCATGCATCAGCTATGTAGCCAAGTGATCATAGTGTCCAGGGGGCAGCCGTAGATGGAGCAGAGGAGGCTCCACTAAGCTAGCACGCGGCGTATAAAGTTAGTAGCCCGGGGGTGGTCTGCTCAGACGGAGGGGGTCTGCTCAGACGTGGTTGTGTCGACAGAGAATCCAAGCCAGATGGCGATGGCGAAAGAGAGGTTTGTGAAATTGTAGAATTGTGTTTGCTAACTGGTGCTAGCTTCGTGGCAGTGGCAGTGGCGCTAGCTCTTCAGCTAGCCGGCAGATGGGCCTAGCTCGAGGCTAGCTCAAGGCTAACTGGTGCTTGCTTCGGGACAGAGGTGTTAGCCAGTAGTAGCCACTCGGTTGCAGCTAGCTAGCTGTGATGATATTTTGAAGGTATAGTTCAGGCAAAATCTATATTTTGGCTGAATTACCTTTTACCTTGTTGTGTCTGAAGGCCTGTGGTGAAATAATCTACATTAATACATTATTTACTTCTGCCACAGTCAGGAGTTAGCATATTAGCATCTAAGAAATTCATGAATGTAAACATGCCAACCAATGTTAGCAATGCTGCACTGCAAGCCGAAACCTCCTCAAAAACACTTCAAACTAAGTGCATTCAAATTGCCATAGAGAAATGCAATTGTGTTCATTGTCAGTAGCTTATGCCTGCCCTTATAATAACCCCACCGCCACCATGGGGCACTCTGTTCAAAACGTTGACATCAGCAAACCGCTCGCCCACACAACGCCATACACGTGGTCTGCGGTTGTGAGGCCGGTTGGACGTACTGCCAAATTCTCTAAAACTTTGAACATTCAATTCTCTGGCAACAGCTCTGGTGGACATTCCTGCAGTCAGCATGCCAATTGCATGCTCCCTCTAAACTTGAGACATCTGTGGCATTGTGTTGTGTGACAAAACTGCACATTTTAGAGTAGCTTTTTATTGTCCCCCAGCACAAGGTGCACCTGTGTAATAATCATGCTGTTAATTAAGCTTCTTGATATGCCACACCTGTCAGGTGGATGGATTATCTTGGCGAAGGAGAAATGCTCACTAACAGGGATGTAAACAATGTGTACACACATTTAGGAAGAAACAAGCTTTTTGTGAGTATGGAAGATTTCTGAGATCTTTAATTTCGGCTCATGAAACATGGGACTCTACAAGTTGTGTTTGTATTTTTGTTCAGTGTAAATTTTGCATGAACTATCCCTTTAATATTTGCACTGATGCGTCAGCCTCTCTGAGAGTCCTCGGCTAGCTTAACTCTTCTTGATTTCAATTCCAGGCTGGATTTCTTACAACTAATTGCCTTGTCATATCATTCCGGCTGATTCAAGCTTCTACAGACCAACCTAACAGAAATGCATGCTTCCCATGCACTTTGGGAGCCGTGCTTGGCATCTTCACTGTTTTACTAGGACCGTAGCCCTGGTTCTCCTCATTGTTGAGCGATGACTTGATGGTGCATACGTGGGTCATGGAGGCTGCTGACTGCTCTTAAGCACCAGTTCCACAGCCATTATAAAGGAACTGACGCTGAAGGTGGCCCAACTTAGCTTCAATGGCCCATTTAGTCTGCAGACTAAAACAACAGGTTGTTGCTACGCCCTGGAGACATTGTTTTAGAGATTTCCTAATCTACACATATCTGAATTGAGTTGTGGTAATATTCATCTCTGGGGAACAATCAACAATGTGTGCATGCACTGTACAGTCCAAAAAAGTCACTCTATCGTTACACTCTTCTGTAGCCTAATGTCCTACCACGTCTAGGGGTGCATGTCCCGGTGCATTTGTATCAAGAAATCAGAACTATCCGCCAGAATCTCTGACCATAAAATAACAAATGGACACTCTGGACAACCTCTAGCCTACTTTCTCCACAACCCCAGGGACAACTCAAGTGTCAGCATTTGGACTCATTTAAATATGTAGGAGAAAGAACCTTAAAACCACCCTTCTATCCTGTCGTAGGAGAATATACATTTTGATGTCTCTTGCAATTTTCACACTATTGTGCTGTTGAACAAATGATCATATTCTTTTCACGTTGTCCTTTGAAGCAGGTTCCAGCAACTGGTTGATGCATAACCAGGTCAGCTCAGTGCAGCTGTTTTGGCTCAGCTAGGATTGGCTCCTGTGTGCCACTTCTGGAACAGAAACCTTTCAAGTAGTTTACCCACCACCTACGCTCCTAGACCAAATCCTAAAGGGCACATACGCACTGCATTTCAAACTTATTTGGTCAAGAATCATGACCCCTCTCGCTCCAAAAAGAGCAACACAAGGGTAACTTGAGGCCTCGCTCTGCCCAAATGAGCTGAGATTTCTGAGCTTTAGAATTGTTGTTATTTTGACCCGTTGACCCCTATTTTTCTATCTGCTACTGTGTCAAATATCTTGGGCACTCTGGACAAAATGTTTCTGCCTCGTCAAAACTCGATCGACGTCAATCTTACTTAATGGCACCGGGGCAGTGCCAATGAGGTTGTGAGAAATAGTAATATGGTCATGAGTCGAGATTAAACGTGTTAGAGAGACGATTTATAAATTGTCTCACAAAGTCTTTGCAACCATTTTCCCAGGTCAATATTGTAGTAAAGTCAGGTAAACCCCATGGACAACTTCTCGGACACAGAGTAATCTATTCCCAACCGGAAGTAGGAACTATGGAATTTTCATTCCAAATGATTCCACTCACTCATTAACAGCGACATTACGGCCCCTCGATTCAGGGTTAACTATAGAGGTCGAATGATGTTAACACCCATTTGATTCTGCCTCTTTCATCAAAATATCTTTGTAGCAAACACAGCTGTATGCTATTAACATCCTTTGAAAATCACAAACTACACATATTTAGAGTGCTTCATAATAACATTGTACTCGTAGGTTCAGTTGTGTTCTTGTCCAGCATCAAACGTTTTGTCAGTTAGTGTTTCAAAGTAGTGGTGCCAGTTCCCATATATATCTTTCCAGAATCCATACACATTCACCTCCTCACAAATGTTTAAGGCTAATAGGAAAGTCATGAATCCGGTAGATGGGTATCAGGCACAGTGAAGTGGAGAGCTACTGTACTGGATACATTTGAGACAGGCACAGTGACGTGGAGAGCTACTCTACTGGATACATTTGAGACAGGCACAGTGACGTGGAGAGCTACTCTACTGGATACATTTGAGACAGGCACAGTGAAGTGGAGAGCTACTGTACTGGATACATTTGAGACAGGCACAGTGACGTGGAGAGCTACTGTACTGGAAGTCCAGTAACCGGAGGGCATTTTTAACAAAATAGGATAGCTGTCTAAGATATAGAACAAAGATAGTGGTAATGCAGAGTAGAATGGGGAAAAGCCAACCTTTTCTGATTGTGAAGAAATGCATTTTGTGGATAGTTTTACTTTGGGGTTGCAGACACATTTGTTGGGTGGTTCTAATGCAGGTTGCGTCCCGATGATTCTCAACACTTTTCCCAAAGTGCGCACCAGCAAACTCCCCACCACGGATCTAACAATGTTGGAAACTCCACCTAAACAATGCTTACACCAATCCAATGCTTTTAAATCCATGATGGGTGCACACCAACAGTAGCAAGTGCACACCACCAGGAGGAGACCCACCATACGCAAATATGACTGACCGCCTTCGAGTTGGTCTTATGTAGCGAAATTTGAAATTGTGTTTTTTACATTGGATAATGTAACGTAATTCTGCTTTGAAAGTTGATAAACCCCACTTTTGAGAAAATGGCCCTTGAATGTTTTGGTGCACCTACTGGAGAGCTATTCTTTGTCCACATCCATTCAGCAGCGTTCACGCCCTCTTAAGCCTTAGCCCCACCCATTTCTTTAAGGATTCACATGTGAAGCCATGTGGTAAACCCAACGCTATATCAAATCAAATCTGTTTATTTGTCACATGCACAGGATACAGAAGGTGTAAACAGTACAGTGAAGTGGTTACTTGCATAGTAGCAATATCAAAAGCAATGTGTCCAGATACAAATATTTTATCATTATTAGATGACACTTACCCAACACACTTGTCTAAATTGATTGGTCGTGTGAAGGAAATGCTATAACCACCCCTCCAGCCACATCTAGCTAAATGGATGGGTCACTATTGTCTAGACATTTACACATGTTCATGAAATACAATAGATGGCCGTAATCACCCCCACACCTGGCTATTTGATGGGTCATGTAATAATCTGGCCGAAGTGGAGTCTTTTGTTTAGACATCTAGTTAGCTAGCTAGATAAACAATGAACCGGCATAATCCCAACTCGTACTACTACCAATACAAACATTGTCAGAGCTGTAGTATGAATCTGCAGGTAGCTAAAGCTAACAAACTAGGTTCAATGTTAGCTAGCTAACATTAGGCTATAACTAGTAATGCAAATGGATTTCTGATTTTAACAATATTACTACACAGATCATACACATAATGTTAGCTAGCAAGCTAGCATTGCCAGCTAACTAACAGTACGCTTTAACTTGCAATAAAAACGACTGACACAATTAAAAACTTTTATCTGAAAATGTAACTAGACTCTTACCCGTATACATGGATGAACGCTTCACGGCAGACTGGAACCATTTAACTCCATTTTGTTTGTAGCTACATCTTGTTTGGCCAGTGTTGTCAAGTCACTCCAGTTCACACTGACCGTGGCATGTACAGAAAGTAGCCCATCACTTTTTCCAACTGATCTGTCGATAGTGCTTGCTAAATTCAGGGCATCAAATAAAATGTATTTATATAGCCCTTCTTACATCAGCTGATATCTCAAAGTGCTGTACAGAAACCCAGCCTAAAACCCCAAACAGCAAGCAATGCAGGTGTAGAAGCACGGTGGCTAGGAAAAACTCCCTAGAAAGGCCAAAACCTAGGAAGAAACCTAGAGAGGAACCAGGCTATGAGGGGTGGCCAGTACTCTTCTGGCTGTGCCGGATGGAGATTATAACAGAACATGGCTAAGATGTTCAAATGTTCATAAATGACCAGCATGGTCAAATAATAATAATCACAGTAGTTGTCAAGGGTGCAGCAAGTCAGCACCTCAGGAGTAAATGTCAGTTGGCTTTTCAAAACCGATCATTAAGAGTATCTCTACCGCTCCTGCTGTCTCTAGAGAGTTGAAAACAGCAGGTCTGGGACAGGTAGCACGGCATCAATGTTATTGAGAAAAGTAGCTAAACTTTTGTAGTTCTGGATGGCTAACGTTATATCTTTCAAAAACTGTCAACTGTCAACACGTACAGTAGATCTGTCTTTTTCTGTGGCAAAACCAACAAAGCTTGTAATTTAACAATCTTATTCGTATTTATGGATGGAATATACGTTTGTTATTAAGGCACATGAAAGTTGACATGTTCCAGAAAGCATTTCTGCCAAAAAACGCATTTTGATTTAAAAAAATTGTTTGCGTTCAAATGCCGCTCCTGTGAAGTAGTGACATGCGACATACGCCTAGTTTCCTGAAACGAGTCACATGTATACAATGGATCTCAACCACAATCAATCAAACAATCAATATGAATTGTACAGCTACCAAATATATAGCCCCCAAGATAAACTCATAACAAAAGTTTCAGAGATAACTTCTCTCCCGTTGGTTATAAAGTCCAAATCAAATTTGAATGAATCCTTTGCATCTTTCCCACTAAAAACGCGCAACTAGTTACACATTTTACATTTACATTTAAGTCATTTAGCAGACGCTCTTATCCAGAGCGACTTACAARTTGGTGCATTCACCTTATGATATCCAGTGGAACAACCACTTTACAATAGTGCATCTAACTCTTTTAAGGGGGGGGGGTTAGAAGGATTACTTTATCCTATCCTAGGTATTCCTTAAAGAGGTGGTGTTTCAAGTGTTTCCGGAAGGTGGTGATTGACTCCGCTGACCTGGCGTCGTGGGGGAGTTTGTTCCATCATTGGGGTGCCAGAGCAGCGAACAGTTTTGACTACACTAGAGCAGCAGTTTGGCTGCAGCTTTCACTGATACATTTGACTGATCAAATTCAGTGATTCCACTCACGGTGGTTCTCTAGAGCTCTTGACAATGATCTGGTGGTCCCCGGAAAAGGAAAAAGTTGGGAACCACTGGTCTAGCAGATCTCCAGCAACAAAGTTGTTAGTCGAATTCAGTTGTCTAATTTCAAAGAGAACAAGTGTGGTTACTTCTCACCCACGCTCAACCAAGTTGCCTAATACTGAAGTGATTGGCTGTGGTTACCCCTCCCTACCAGTTGCTACAAGTGGGTGGAAGGTGACGCCCACAATTAATAACTTTGCATCTTCGTACATCTACTCATACAAGTCCATTCTTTTTCCAAGTCAAACTCAGGAAGCAGTGTGGCTCGCTTAAACCAGAACCTGTGCCCACAGGCTTAGCTTGCTTCCACACTCTTAATCTCTTCTTCAGGCTTAGTAGGGTTACTCAATAAAAACGGCAGAATGGACGTTACAAACAGCTGAAATCTCCATGTTGCATCAGACGAGTGCCTACAGGGGGAACATAAACAGCGGTAGAGATTACGGGGGATTCATAAATGTTTGAAGCTTTGGTCATCTAGAACTTGCGAGCATTGGGAGAGATGACAATGACGCCTAAAAAGCTATAGTGGTGCTGTTTTACAGAATCTTGCCACCGTGAAGCTAGCAACTTGAAATAACTCTCTACGGAGTTAACTTCTACTGACATGAAGAGAACAACGGTACCCCACTCTCAGGTGGCAAAGGCCCCATAAACGTGATGTTCGATCGGAGTCACGTTACTCTCCTCGGAAAACAGGCTTTTAGGGTCTGCCTAATGTCCAAAACACCCACTTAACCACATAAGAGGATTAGCGAAACCCCTCTTTTCCCCCTGCATATCCACCTCTTTAAGGGTTTAACATGGAAAATAATTCCCCTAATCTGTCTGCCTCTGTTTTCTTTGGCTACCTGTGGCATGAGCTTGGGACAAGGCTATTTTTACAATAGCCCTGAACGACCATCTTAAGGCTGTTGAATCGAGGTAATGAGTCCATTCAACCATTTGTATGGTCCCACATCCACAGTTTTCAGACATCACGTACGTTAATGACATGTTATGTTGTGGCGTGATTGTTGTCACCAAGCAACGGAATTACCTATAATTACCTCACTGCCCTGAGCTGGTATGTTTCTCACTGTGGGTGAACATGTCATTTCCACAGGGGTAGCGTTGTTATGTCTTGTGGTCAACACATTCAAGTCTCTCTCCAGGGAAAGGTTGTATGCAGGGCCCTGAATCACCTCATTAACCCAACAACTAATTGAAGGACAAATTATAATACCTATAAAACTCTGGCAACCCTGCTGGAAAAAAACTGTATATACCAGCATATGCTGGTTACCTGCCTTCGCTGTGTAGTTGGTGGTGACCAGCCTTCACTGTTTTGGTCACCAGAAAAACCATCATTATGTCACATTATGCTGGCTTGCACAGTGATGTTTAATTCCTATTTATATCCCAGTAAGAGTGGGGCTATCCAACAATTGAAACTTCTATTCACCCACAATCTGCAGTCAGAATGATTGCTAGGGTCAGAAATGCGAGTAATTGAGACTACCTAAGCCATGGAACAACCATTTCAGTAACGGGCACAAATAACAGGTGCAATAGAAAAATGTATGTTATTTATCTTTGTGTAGCATACAATGAATTAATCAATGTACTTGTACATCTGCAAAAACACAACAAACAAAAAGACATTGAAACAAACCATTTAAAAAATCTAACTACAATAGAGCATGCTGGGAAATATGATAATGATGGGTGTGGTTTTGTAGACCAGCTTGACCAGCATAGACTAGCATGGACCAGCTTGGTCACCAGCATGCCAGCATCACCAGCATAAGATGGTCACCAGCATCACCAGCTTTACCAGCTAGTCTGCCAGCCTAAAACAATTTTAAAAATCTAACTACAATAGAGCATGCTGGGAAATATGATAATGATGGGTGTGGTTTTGTAGACCAGCTTGACCAGCATAGACTAGCATGGACCAGCTTGGTCACCAGCATGCCAGCATCACCAGCATAAGATGGTCACCAGCATCACCAGCTTTACCAGCTAGTCTGCCAGCCTAACCAGCTAGACCATGCTGGTAAAACCAGATTGACCAGATAGACCAGGCTGGCCAACCAGCATAACCATGCTGGTCAGACCAACTTGACCAGCATCCAACCAGCACTAGCCAGCATAGACCAGCACAGACCAGCATGGACCAGCTTGAAAATGATGCTGGTCTATACTGTTTTTTTAAGTCAGGGAAATAACGTGGCCAACCTAATGAGACCCATGTGTCACAGGATTCTGGCTCATACTTTGTTTAGATCATGCGCTTATGATGTGGTGTGTGTGTGTGTGTGTGTGTGTGTGTGTACGTGCAAATCAATGTGTGTATATTGTGACAGGTGGTTTCTTTCCCCTGTCCAATAACACCCTGTCAGGTGTTCTGCTCTTAGCTAATCACTTTGGGCAAGCTGGTGCTTCCCCATGTGTCACGTTATTTCAACATCCTTTTCAAATAGCTTGCGAGAGCCCTGAAACTCTGTTTGGTCTCTATGGCGTACTATAGTTTCAGCTGAAGAGGTAGTTTAAACAAACATTCCTTTGTCTCACAGTGTTGGTTTATTGCCTTTGGATGAATTGTATACTACCTTTGCATATGCTTAGTAAATCTAAACCTTACTCTAGGCTTCACAAGGGCCCTTTGATGAGTTTGATTGGTTGGCCTGGTAGAATACCATTACAGGGCTACTTATGGCCAATATTGGAGAACTGAATAGTAACTTATGACCACGAGCCTCCAATAACCTGTCATAGTCCTGTAGGCATGGAAGGTTCCCTTTTCATATTGATGTAGATGCTCATTAAATAAATGATTAAGTTGTGCCAGTGTGTGTAATCTGTGTATGTTAATGTCTGTATGAGTGAGTATATCCATGTATGGCGTGTATGCACAATGTTTGTTTTGTTCCAAATATGTAATTATACAACAATGTAATACACTTTTTTTATCAGTGCGTCTATTTTTTGCAATATCTAGATTTAGTTGCTTATGTAAGTGAATATGTACCTTTGTGTACTGTGTGAGTATGGAGACGTTTGTGTGACATTGACTGTTGTGAGACTGCCATTCTATCTTATTTTGATGTTATCAGCATGTCTTGTTATTTTGCCATCATCCCCTATTGACGAGGGCCTTCACTCAAATGTGTTATTGACAATGATTGTATTCACCTCACTTCTGACATCCTCACGTGTAAAACTGTTTTTAAAAAACAGATAAAGCACGACTCTCCTATTTGATCTAGATAGTTTGTGTGTATGCATTGATATGTAGGCTACGTGTGCCTTTTTTAAAATTGCATGTAAGTTCTGTTCTTGAGCTGTTCTTGTCTATTGATGTTCTGTATTATGTCATGTTTCATGTGGACCCCAGGAAGAGTAGCTGCTGCTTTTGCAACAACTAACGGGGATCCTAATAAAATACCAAAAATACAAAAATTGCATGACCTATTTGTTTGCTTGCATGGTGTGCTGTGATTTCCCCAGATTGAAATAGACTACATTGACTTGAAATAGCTCTTGCCAATTCAATATCACCGCCTCCCTGCCCAAACTAACTACTAAATGCCCCCAGAACTAGTTAAACGGAACTGAACCTTACTTTCAGAGCGCAGATGACATCAATGGTAAGTCAAGGTTTTGCAGAGAGGATCAGCCGGGAGCGGAAATGGCGACTGTGCTTGAATCTGAAAGTGCGGCAAGTGAAGTGTGTGATAATGAATAGAAAATAGTGAAATCAAAGAATGGAACTAAATTATCAAAAGTTGTAGAAGACAAGGACCGGTCCAATCATACATTTCTTAGTGGACAGCTGAACCTGCGGTTTGTGGGGCCGTTCAAAGTCCTGAGGAGAGTCAATGAGGTGAAGTCTTGATTACAGCTATCCGTCAATTACCGTATCTCACCCTTGTTTCATGTATCTCTCCTCAGGCCGGTGGCAGCTGGCCCCTTGGCTGGTGCTGGACCCCACAACGCACCTCCCCCTCCCTTGGACGTCGAGGGGGCCCCGGTGTACTCCGTCCGCAGCCTGTTGGACTCCCAGTGTCGTGGGGGGTCTCTCCAGTACCTGATCGACTGGGAGGGGTACGGTCCCGAAGAGCGGTGCTGGGTTCCGGAGCTGGACGTCCTGGACCGTTCTCTTATTCGGGACTTCCACAGGCGTCATCCCGACCGACCCACAACGCGTCTCCGGGGTCGTCCCCAAGGTCTCTCACACCAGCCTTCGCTTTGGCTCCCCCTCCTGTCCAGCTCAGGCGTTTGGCGTCGTCGGCCTTCTAGCTGCTGCCGAACCTGCTGCTGGCGAACACCCTTCACTCATCAACCCCGGACTTGTCCCGTCATCATTACACACACCTGGTTCCAATCCCCACTCTATCACTGTATATATACTCCCTCTGTCATTTGTCTTTGTAAATGTTGCTTGTTTTCCTGAGAGGAATCTCTCCTACAGTTTCCTGAGTACTTTATTATTTTTTAGCAATTTGGGTTTCGTCCCACTTTTATTTATTTATATATATATATATTAGTGCTTTTAATAAATTCAGTAGTTCTAAACCTGCGACAGCTTCCTGCCTACTCCTCTCTACACTTGTGACAGTCCCACAATTGACAGTGCTTGTCAGAGCAAAAACCAAGCGATGAGGTCGAAAGAAGTGTGCATAGATCTCCGAGACAGGATTGTGTCGAGGCACAGATCTGGGGATGGTCACTGACAGAGCTCCAGAGATCCTCTGGGGAGATGGGAGAACCTTCCAGAAGAACAACCATCTCTGCAGCACTCCACCAATCAGGCCTTTATGGTAGAGTGACCAGATGGAAGCCACTCCTCAGTAAAAGGCACATGACATCCCACTTGGAGAGGCACCTACAGACTCTCAGACCATGAGAAACAAGATTCACTGGTCTGATTAAACCAAGCTTGAACACATTGGACTAAATGCTAAGCATCACGTCTGGAGGAAACCTGGCACCATCCCTATGGTGAAGTATGATGCAGCATCATGCTGTGGGGATGTTTTACAGCGGCAGGGACTGGGAGACTAGTCGGGATTGAGGAAAAGATGAACGGAGCAAAGTACAGAGAGATCCTTGATGAAAACCTACTCCAAAGCGCTCAGGACCTCAGACTGGGGCGAAGGTTCACCTTCAGGACAACGACCCACAGCCAAGTCAACGGCAGGAGTGGCTTCGGGACAAGTCTTTGAATTTCCTTGAGTGGCCCAGCCAAAGCCCGGACTTCAACCCGACCAAACATTTCTGGAGAGACCTGAAAATAGCTGTGCCCACGATGCTCCCCATCCAACCTGACAGAGCTTGAGAGGATCTGCAGAGAAGAATGGGGAAAAACTCCCCAAATACAGCTGTGCCAAGCTTGTAGCGTCATTCCCAAGAAGACTCAAGGCTGTAATCACTGTCAAAGGTGCTTCAAAGTACTAAGTAAATGTGATATTTTTATTTTTTATTTTGAATACATTTGCAAACATTTCAAAAAACATGTTTCTGATTTGTCTTTATGGGGTATTGTGTGTGTATATTGATGAGGGGGAAAAAAACTATTTATCCATTTTATAATAAGGCTGTAACATAACAAAATGTGGAAAAAGTTAAGGGGTCTGAATACTTTCTGAATGCACTGTATTTTTGTTCACAATGTGTCTGAGTACATACTGTATGCATGTGCGTGGATGCGCTCTGTTTGGTGTTGCCGGCTCCACCAGCACATGTCCTGTTGTCTCCAGCTAAAGGCCAGGAGGGCTGCGTCTCTACGTCTCCCTGCATGTGCCTCAGAGTCCCACTGGGGTGATGTCGTTGATGCGCCTCAGCTGTGGCCAGATCTGTCGCTGCTGTTCCCCCTCCCAGATGACCTCTGCCACCCCTCAGCAGGCGAAGCAGTCCACCCACCCAGCCCCAGCAGGGCTGATGATGCATTACTATAGCTTCCCTAGTGTGCCACTCTCATTCCTACGAATGTCTGCATCTCCAATTTGTGTTGTCTTTTTCCTTATCTCTTCTTGAGATGCGTCTCAGGCAGGCCCTATAAAAAAACATGAGCTGGCGCACACCCAGAAAAATGATTTTGTGTGGAGGTGCTGACTAACGGTGAATAAACTATAAACTATCAAAATAAATTGAGTCGCACACTCCATATATAAACTCCCAGTGATTTATTGGGTGTTTAACAACGTTTTCAGCATCCCCGTGCCTTCTTCAGGGAGGCTCTGCCATGTGTCTCTTTTCTCTGAGGTGAAGGCTCTTCTACTGTTTGTGACTGAGCTAAATTAGTTTGGAGTTACTGATGTACTTCTGATAGCTGTTGATGGGATCTTGAGGGGACGGTTGTATGTCTGTAGTGGTCCCCGACTGTATTCAATAGCACAATCCAAATGTAGAAGAAATCTCATCGGTATACAACCTGACCATGGTGTCATAAAAGATGTCATGATGACGTCATAGCAACTGGTTTTGCCCTCTGGGAATCTAACCAATGAGTTAAGTTTCACTTTCCCCCAATGTTTCCCCTAAATCATCAGCGCAGCCGAAAATTTGGCTGGGCCATCAAATATGGATTTAGTAAATCCAATAACAGTCCACAATAACTGAACTCTAAATGGGTTTGCTCCTGTCCTGCTATCGCAAATAACTCCATCTGTGCTGTAGCTGGCTTGACTGTCACTCTGGCCATCACACAGAAGATACACCTCAGACAAGGTCTAAAGGTGAGAAACTGTCAAGCCCCTCTTATAAGAAATGGCAGAGGGTCAGACATCTCGGCACGTGGTTTTAATTTTAGTTTCCAGCGTTAACGATCAGTCGATCTGCGGCACAGGTGTGCGAAGCGACGCTAGCGACCCGCGCCGATTGAGCCGCTCACCCTTTGGCAGCCCAGGTGCGCTGGGAGTGAGAGGAGGGCTCTGTGTTCCCCTCGTGCACCCTGTGTGGCATGAGGAACATGCTATGTGTGGAATGCAGGACCGGAGGGGGCCGAGCTGCCCACTGGAATGCCAGGAATGGCTGTCCTTCTCCATCATTCCGGAGACATTCAGAGGAGCGACCTGACCTCAGGGCTGTTTATTTGCAAACAGCGTGCCGTGGTCGGTTTCAAGCAAGTTGTTTTTCTAAGAGTCCTTCTCTCACTTAGAGTCTCTGCCAAGAGGTCACTCGGGTTAATCTTTAGCCAATCTGCTCCTTGGTTGTCTTCTGCTGCTGTCCAGGGGGGCGACTTGGAGCAAGGTTCAAGTTGATTGTGAAGTTGAACTACTTATGATAATACATTTTTAAACTGTTGGCTTTCAGTGGCCTGGAGCCAATAGGTGGTAACTTCAGAGTTCAACCAGGACAGATATGCAGGCTGGAGTTTGGCATTAAGTGCTGGGTCAAAGCAATGGATGTTTTTAGCCCCTACTAGCTAAGGCAGGGGAGCAAAGTCTTAACTGAGCAGAACCGCTGAAGCATGTAGTCTGCTATACCTGCTTTATAACGAAAAGGAGTGATGAGAATTTTGTCACTCAGTATTGCGCAACAGGAAGGGGGATGGATGGAATGTGCATGACTAAATGTTTTATTTTATCCCTCGTTTAATAGGTTGTTCCTCGTTTAACTGGCCCTCCATAGTGATAAAACAGGAAAACTTAACAAATCGTATGCAGTTAAATTATGTAACCAACTGATGGAATTTGTGTTTACCTTGAGCCAAGGTTTACCTTGAGCCAATAAATGTACAAAAAATTGTAACATTTTTGAATCCAATGGTTGAATCACCTTCCATATTACGAGGCAGTTCACAAAGAACTTTTCACGACACGCAAGTTCCCAGCTGTTCCTATCATGTCCGAAAGGGTTGTTTTAAAACGAGAAGATATAGTAAGACTTAAGTTTCTCCATAACACAGTCATTTATTGTGCCCCCCGCCCCCCTTTTTTTGACCCCTTTTATGATCTGTTTTGGACTAATAAAGAGAGAGATAGGGGGAGAGAGCAAGTCATGCATGAGAGGCCACACTCCGCAGGGGGTTAAGAGGAGGGTGGGTTTGTCTGTGGTGAACAGACAGGGGTGGGGGGGGGCGGGGGGGGGGGGGGGGGGGGGGGGGGGGGTCCTGTTCATCCTGGTAGATGACTTTGACCTTTCTCTTTAAATGCTCTCAACCAAATAACTCTGTCCTTTGTGTGTGGTGTGTGTATTTAAACTTAAGCGTTCAAAGTGTAAATGTGACATTTCAGTATGGTAAATGCCTCTATGGTGGGCGTAGCCATGCTTGTTGTGAATGGTTTAACTATAGAGTGATCAACGGATTGACTGTTCTCCCCTCCAACATCATTAAGTTTGCTGAAGACATGACGGTGGTAGGCCTGATCACCGACGACGATGAGACAGCCTATAGGGAGGTCCGTGACCTGGCAGTGTGGTGCCAGGATAACAACCTCTCTCTCTCAACATTAGCAAGACAAAGGAGCTGATCGTGGACTACAGGTAACAGCCTCCCCCATCCACATCGATGGGGCTGTAGTGGAGTGGGTTGAGAGCTTGAAGTTCCTCGGTGTCCACATCACTAAGGAATTAACATGGTCCCCACACAACAACAGTCGTGAAGGAGGCACTACAGAGGGTAGTGCATACGGCCTAGTACATCGCTGGGGTTGAACTCCCGGCCACCCAGGACCTCTATACAAGGCGGTGTCAGAGGAAGGTCCTAAAAATTGTCAAAGGCTCCAGCCACCCTAGTCATACTGTTCTCTCTGATACCGCATGGCAAGAGGTACCGATGCACCAAGTCTGGAATTAACAGGACCCTGATCAGTTTCTACCCCCAAGCCATAAGACTGGTAAATAGTTAGTCTGGGTAGCGATTTGGTTATCTGCATTGACCCTTTTTGCACCAACTTTGACTCATCACATACACTGCTGCTACTGTTTATCTATCCTGTTGCTTACTTTACCCCTACCTGTATGTACATATCTACCTTAATTACCACATACTCCTGCACATCAACTCGGTACCCCGTGTATATAGCCAAGCTATCATTACACATTGTGTATTTATTATTCTCTGCATTGTTGGGTAAGACCCATATATAAGCATTTCACAGTTAGTCTAGACTCGCTGTTTACGACGCATGTGACAAATACTATGTGACAAATATTATCAACAGCATGTCAAAAACCAAGGTTCTTTCAAGCCAATACCACAGGCATGAGGCAGACAGTCAGTCTCTAGAGTCGGTATTAAAAGAGGATAAAAGCCACACAGAACAAAACACAAGGACAGCACACTCCCACGACATACACGCGAGTCCATTGTCGTTTAGCATCTCATCTCACCTCATGGGTTTCCGATGTGGTAGTCGTGGCCTCGGCAGTCTCGTCGTAGCAGGCCACGTCTGGAGGGCGGAGAAAGCCTCATCAGTAACGTCATCACACTGGAAACTATTGGTACTCACTCACACGTCGTTCGTCTCTTCAGCCAAGTCAATGCAGGAGTGGCTTCGGGCCAAGTCTCTGAATGTCCTTGATTGGCCCGGACTTCAACCCGATCGAACATCTCTGGAGAGGCCTGAAAATAGCTGTGCAGCGACGCTCCCCATTCAACCTGACAGAGCTTGAGAGGGTCTGCAGAGAAGAATGGGAGAAACTCCCCAAACACAGATGTGCCAAGCTTGTAGCGTCATACCCAAGAAGACTCAAGGCTGTAATCGCTGCCAAGGTTCTTCAACAAAGTACTGAGTAATGGGTCTGAAAACTAATGTACATGTGATATTCCAAAAATTCTAAAAAACTGTTTTTGTCTTTGTCATTATCGGGTATTGTATGTAGATTGTTTGTGAAAAAAAATATTTTATCAATTTTAGAATAAGTCTGTAACCTAACAAAATATGGAAAAATTCAAGGGGTCTGAATACTTTACGAAGGCACTGTATCCTCTACCGTTGCTGGCTTGAATCACCTGAACAATATCTGAGAGCTACCTTTGTGCAGGGACAGCTCGTTAGCCCCAATGCTCCTCAGGTGTGGGTGGCGTGGCTATGGTCCCTAATTAACACACTCATTGCCGTGAGACAAGTCAAATCAAATCAAATTGTATTTGTCACATGAGCCGAATACAACCTTATAGTGAAATGCTTACAAGACCTTAACCAACAATGCAGTTTAAAAAAGTGTTAAGTAAAAAGAAAAATAACAAATAATTCAAGAGCAACAGTAAAATAACAGTAGCGAGGCTACCTATAACACAGGTTAATCAAGGTAATTGAGGTAAGATGTACATGTAGATAGAGTTAAAGTGACTATGCATAGATAATAAACAGAGTAGCAGCAGCGCAAAAGAGAATGCAAATAGTCTGGGTAGCCAGAGAGAACAGTCTATAAGTAGGTTGGCTGGAGTCTTTGACAATTTTTAAGGCCTTCCTCTGACATCACCTGTTATAGAGGTCCTGGACGCCAGGAAGCTTGGCCCCAGTGATGTACTGGGCTGTACGCACTACCCTCTGTAGTGCCTTGCGGTCGGAGGCCAAGCAGCTGTAGAACCTATTGAAGATCTGAGGACCCATGCCAAATCTTTTCAGTCTCTTGATGGGGAATAGGTTTTGTCGTGCCCTCTTCACAACTGTCTTGGTGTATTTGGACCATGTTAGTTCGTTGGTGATATGGACACCAAGGAACTTGAAGCTCTCAACCTGCTCCACTACAGCCCTGTCGATGAGAATTGGGGCATGCTTGGTCCTCCTTTTCCTGTAGTCCACAATCATCTCCTTTGTCTTGATCACGTTGAGGGAGAGGTTGTTATCCTGGCACCACACGGCCAGGTCTCTGACCACCTCTCTATAGGCTGTCTCATCGTGTTGTAGTAGGCAAACTAAATTATGGTGTTGGAGTTGTGCCTGGCCAAGCAGTCATGAGTGAACAGGGAGTACAAGAGGGGACTGAGCACGCACCCCTGAGGGGCCCCCGTGTTGAGGATCAGCGTGGCAGATGTGCTGCTACCTAGTTGTTTAGTCCCAGGGTCCTTAGCTTAGTGATGAGCTTACTGATGAGTGTTGAACGCTGAGCTGTAGTCAATGAATAGCATTCTCACGTAGGTGTTCCTTTTGTCCAGGTGGGAAAGGGCAGTGTGGAGTGCAATGGAGATTGCATCATCTGTGGATCTGTTGGGGCAGTATGCAAATTGGAGTGGGTCTAGGGTTTCTGGGATAATGGTGTTGATGTGAGCCATGAACAGCTACAAACGTGAGTGCTTTAGTCGGTAGTCATTTAGGCTGGTTACCTTAGTGTTCATTGGGCACAGGGACTATGGTGGTCTGCTTGAAACATGTTGGTATTACAGACTCAGTCAGGGACAGGTTGAAAATGTCAGTGAAGATACTTACAAGTTGGTCAGCGCATGCTCTGAGTACACGTCCTGGTAATCCATCTGGCCCTGCGGCCTTGTGAATGTTGACCTGTTTAAAGGTCTTACTCACATCAGCTATGGAGAGCGTGATCACACAGTCGTCTGGAACAGCTGATGCTCTCATGCATGCTTCAGTGTTGCTTGCCTTGAAGCGAGCATAGAAGTAATTTAGCTTGTCTGGTAGGCTCGTGTCACTGGGCAGTTCACAGCTGTGCTTCCCTTTGTAGTATGTAATAGTTTGCAAGCCCTGCCACATCTGATGAGCGTCGGAGGCAGTGTGGTACGATTTAATCTTAGTCCTGCATTGACACTTTGCCTGTTTGATGATTTGTCGGAGGGCATAGCGGGATTTCTTATAGGTGTCCATGTTAGAGTCCCGCTCCTTGAAAGCGGCAGCTCAATGCGGTTGTTGCCTGTAATCCATTGCTTCTGGTTTGGGTATGTACGTACCATCACTGTGGGGACGACGTCATCGATGCACTTTTTGATGAAGCCAGTGACTGATGTGGTGTACTCCTCAAAGCCATCGGAAGAATCCCGGAACATATTCCAGTCTGCTAGCAAAACAGTCCTGTAGCTTAGCATCTGCGTCATCTGACCAATTCTTTATTGACCGAGTAACTGGTGCTTCCTGCTTTAGTTTCTTCTTGTAAGCATGAATCAGGAGGATAGAATTATGGTCAGATTTGCCAAATGGAGGGCGAGGGAGAGCTTTGTATGTGATTATGTGTGTGGAGTAACGGTGGTGCTCTGGTTGCACATTTAACATGCTGGTAAAAATGAGGTAAAACGATTTAAGTTTCCCTGCTTTAAAGTCCCTGGCCACTAGGAGTGCCGCCGTGGTCTTAGTGCCAGCATTGGTTTGTGATGGTAAATAGACAGCTATGAAAAGTATAGATGAAAACTCTCTTGGTAAATAGTGTGGTCTACAGCTTATCGTGAGATACTCTACCTCAGGCGAGAAAAACCTTGAGACTTCCTTAATATTAGGTTTTGTGCACCAGCTGTTGTTGACAAATATACACAGACTGCAACCCCTTGTCTTACCAGAGGCGGCTGTTCTATCTTGCCGATGCAGCGTAAATCCCGCCAGCTGTATGTTATTCAGTCGTCGTTCAGCCATGACTCGGTTTTTAATGCACTGTTGGTAGGATATTCGTGAACGTAGCTCATAAATTTTGTTATCCAATGATTATACGTTGGCTAATAGGACTGATGGTAGAGGCAGATTACCCGCTCACCGTCGGATCCTTACAAGGCACCCCGACCTACGTCCCTGATGTCTCCGTCTCATGCAAATCCCAGGGATTTGGGCCTTGTCGAGTGTCTGAAGTAAATCCTTTGCATCCGACTCATTAAAGAAAAAAATCATCATCCAGTACAAGGTGAGTAATCGCTGTCCTGATATCTAGAAGCTCTTTTCGGTCAGAAGAGACGGTGGCAGAAACATTATTTACAAAATAAGTTACAAATAACGCGAAAAATCACAGACAAAAGCACAATTGGTTAGGAGTCCGTAAAACGGCAGCCATCTCCTCCGGCGTCATTCTGTTACAAACACTCAAAATGAGGTTAACCAATTCAAAGTAAAGGAAGTCCCTCAAATCAGTAAATAAGACATTTACCAAAACTCAGCACACAATAGAATAAATATTTAAAGCACCTCTAGGTTAATACATTCAAAATAAAGCACACATGAGATAATAAAGAAAAAGGACTAAACAGAGCCGTAACACACACGTGACACATACTCACATGCCAATAAGACACTAGTTGTGTTCGAATACTCATACTGACCGCACTAACCTACTATTTGTGTTGTAAATTGAGTGTGTAGTATGTTTATTGGTCATAGTGTGGATATAGTTAGTATGCCAAAAGTCATACTACATTTGCCAAAATACGAAGTATACAAGCAGTGGACACTATTTTCGTGCTTTTAGGGCCCATAATGCAATTCTTCAGAAAATGGGCGTGGCTCCACAGCATTTTCAGATTTGAAGAAAATGGCAGAAAATATACAGCCGAAGTCTGACGAGAGCGGATACAAATTCATCACTTTATCTAATTATGACAAATGTTAAGAAAATGTTGAGCAAAGTAATAAAGTAATGGCTTTTCAAATAAGTTACGTTACACGTTATTTTGGCTGACAATTTGTTAGCTACGCTAGCCACATTGCATATCATTACACCAGTTGCTTGTATGTACAGGTATGTTAGCTAGCTACCTAACGTTAGTTAGCTACTAATGAATCGAACTTGCCAGTATATCAACTATATGCTATCTAACTAACTACCCAACATGCATTGACTTGATTATTCACGTCATTCTTAGCTTAGCTAAGTGGTATAGTCATTGTGCGTTCTCAATGGACATTGTTAATTAAGTCGTAAGATGTCTAGCTAGTAATTTGTTATGCTAACAAACTAGCAAGAAGTTGCATAGCAACAGCATCAATTTCTGGTAGACAGGCAAAGCGCTAGTACACTCAACTGAAAGGATAATGTTCGTTTACAGTATACTTAAATGAACTAATATTATATAGTATGTAGTATATACTCATTAAGTATGTAGTATACAGTATGTTATTATGGATATTCGAACACAGCTACTGTCAGTGTGTGTGTGTGCGTGTGTGTGTGTTGTATAGGTAAAAGTATGTGGTAATTGTGCACATCCTGCGATCCCTCTAGTCTTCTCTAATGGGGGGAAGATTAAAAAAGATACCTGTATTCAGCAGTAGTACTCAAATAAGAGTTTTATAAGTTTCGTAGGTACAGTACATCTCTGCCTTCACGTGTGCACTGAATGTCCATACTTAACGGACTATGGCAGTAAAAATGTACAGATCTGTCTACAAAGTGCCTGTTTTTTGTGCCTGCATATCCTTCCAGCGAGAACGTACATACAGTAGTTACATTTGTTTGTTTCTCGCTGAGTAGTGCATGGAGCTTTTGGCAGGGTGCGAGTGGTACCAAGCACATTCCAGGGTATTTAATATGGAGTTTAATGATTAGCTGACTCTGCTTGGGGTCCACCACTCTCCATGGGAGGATAGCTATTGGGCTGAGTCATCGTCTACCAAACACAAGAGCTTTCTAATATCTCAGCCAGGGAGCACTGAAACAAGGCACCTTACTGCTGAAATGTACATTCTAACACTCAATAATCTGGATTCAAAGCATAAAAGAACGCATGTAAAATGGCGGTTTGCGGAGTACAAATGTACATTTTGACAGTCGATATCTTGACATAGCCACAATGGATGCCAAGGTGTAGTCTGGGGGTTGGGTTCAGAGTTTACACTGGAGTGCGCTCCTTCATTGAAGAAAGTGAGATCAGCAAACTTGAAGGCCAATCTTACCAGATAATGCAGATGCTTGCTACCTGAAACCACTTACTTACGATTATGGGTTTTACACATTCAGCTTTGCTTCACAATAAAAATCACTCCTGCTTGACAAAGGTTTAAAAAAATAACTGCGCTGAGGTTACGTATACAGAGCTACACTACACGCTGCTGAAATGTACATTTAGACATTATGGCCTATATGACCGGCAATCCAATGGATCATGGTTTACTTATTTATTTGTAAAATGCAGCACTACCACTAGACCAGCCTCCAACACGGGACTTCTTTAGCATTTGATAGGGACAGAACATTTTCTGAAATTATGACCTCTGACATTTTGGTACTGTCACCTGCCCTCAGCTAGTCAATAGAGTCAGTATCATACAATGTACACTGTCCCCTGGTTGACTCAGGCTACATGTAACAAAGTTCCTGTGTAGGTCACAGGTCAAGGGTCATCCCAGAACAGAGGAGGCTGGTGGGAGGAGCTATAGGAGGATGGGTTCGTTGTAAAGACTAGAATGGAAGTAATGGAATGGTATCAAACATATGGAAACCACATTTGACTCCGTTCCATTTATTCCATTGCAGCCATTACAAGGAGCATGTCCTCCTATAGCGCCTCCCACCAGCCTCCCCTGGCCCAGTTGCAGATCAGGCAGCTCAATAGTAACTGAGGTGTCCTGATTATATCTCAGGAGTCGGACACTTATCCAACAAATACATTTCAAGGAGCCAATCCCTAAAGGTGAGAGGTCAAGTCCTGTGAAAACCATGGGAGTGGAGATAAGGTGTGTTTGAGCAGGGAGTTACCTAACAGGAGGAAGTCAAATAATAGATTCATAGTAACAGACACACTCCCTCTCAATGGACCTCTCACACACACACACACAGGTAGTTCATCTTCTCCGTGCATCAGAGGCAGACCGTTAGGAACCTAATCAATAATATCCTGTCTTCTACTTCACCGTCTTCCACTCACCTAGGGAGTGGGTTTGTGTTTATGTTTGAGAGAGAGAGAGAGGCTTTATGCTTATTTATTTTCCCTTGTGTAGTTTAACCATTTGTACATTGTTACAACACTGTATATATATACAGTGGGGAGAACAAGTATTTGATACACTGCCGATTTTGCAGGTTTTCCTACTTACAAAGCATGTAGAGGTCTGTCATTTTTATCATAGGTACACTTCAACTGTGAGAGACGGAATCTAAAACAAAAATCCAGAAAATCACATTGTATGATTTTTAAGTAATTAATTTGCATTTTATTGCATGACATAAGTATTTGATCACCTACCAACCAGTAAGAATTCCGGCTCTCACAGACCTGTTAGTTTTTCTTTAAGAAGCCCTCCTGTTCTCCACTCATTACCTGTATTAACTGCACCTGTTTGAACTCGTTACCTGTATAAAAGACACCTGTCCACACACTCAATCAAACAGACTCCAACCTCTCCACAATGGCCAAGACCAGAGAGCTGTGTAAGGACATCAGGGATAAATTGTAGACCTGTACAAGGCTGGGATGGGCTACAGGACAATAGGCAAGCAGCTTGGTGAGAAGGCAACAACTGTTGGCACAATTATTAGAAAATGGAAGAAGTTCAAGATGACGGTCAATCACCCTCGGTCTGGGGCTCCATGCAAGATCTCACCTCGTGGGGCATCAATGATCATGAGGAATGTGAGGGATCAGCCCAGAACTACACGGCAGGACCTGGTCAATGACCTGAAGAGAGCTGGGACCACAGTCTCAAAGAAAACCATTAGTAACACACTACGCCGTCATGGATTAAAATCCTGCAGCGCACGCAAGGTCCCCCTGCTCAAGCCAGCGCATGTCCAGGCCCGTCTGAAGTTTGCCAATGACCATCTGGATGATCCAGAGGAGGAATGGGAGAAGGTAATGTGGTCTGATGAGACAAAAATAGAGCTTTTTGGTCTAAACTCCACTCGCCGTGTTTGGAGGAAGAAGAAGGATGAGTACAACCCCAAGAACACCATCCCAACCGTGAAGCATGGAGGTGGAAACATCATTCTTTGGGGATGCTTTTCTGCAAAGGGGACAGGACGACTGCACCGTATTGAGCCTGTCTCTTATACACATCTAGATGTGTATAAGAGACAGACTAAGGAGTGGCTCCGTAAGAAGCATCTCAAGGTCCTGGAGTGGCCTAGCCAGTCTCCAGACCTGGACCCAATAGAAAATCTTTGGAGGGAGCYGAAAGTCCGTATTGCCCAGCGACAGCCCCGAAACCTGAAGGATCTGGAGAAGGTCTGTAAGGAGGAGTGGGCCAAAATCCCTGCTGCAGTGTGTGCAAACCTGGTCAAGAACTACAGGAAACGTATGATCTCTGTAATTGCAAACTAAGGTTTCTGTACCAAATATTAAGTTCTGCTTTTCTGATGTATCAAATACTTATGTCATGCAATAAAATGCAAATTAATTACTTAAAAATCATACAATGTGATTTTCTGGATTTTTGTTTTAGATTCCTTCTCTCACAGTTGAAGTGTACCTATGATAAAAAATTACAGACCTCTACATGCTTTGTAAGTAGGAAAACCTGCAAAATCGTCAGTGTATCAAATACTTGTTCTCCCCACTGTATATATATATATAATATGACATTTGTAATGTCTTTATTGTTTTGAAACTTCTGTATGTGTAATGTTTACTGTTTAATTTTTATTGTTTATTTCACTTTTGTATATTATCTACCTCACTTGCTTTGGCAATGTTAACACATGTTTCTCATGCCAATAAAGCCCCTTGAATTGAATTGAATTGAGAGGCAGGGTTATTTGGAGGTGCACTACAATCTGTTCATGTGTCTGGAGAGAGGCCCTCAGGTACACTGGGAGAGAGTGTTTGGAGTGATCCGTTTACTCCACTGTGTGTGTGTGTGTGTGTGCGCCTGTGTGTAAGTGTACCTTCCACTTGTGCTGCAAATAGGCTTAGTCAGCATCCTGTTGTCATTCCTTTTCAGAGTTTCCTTTTGTCATTACAGGGGAAAGTGATCTCAGATACCCATTTCCCATGTGGTATATTACCAAGACAAAAAAAAAAAAAAGACAATGTTTATATGACCCCCTTTCAAAAACAGCCCCTTATTTACCACTTTCTTGCAAATCAGTAAGTAACTGGCAAATTGGGAGGGGCCGGGTTGAGGGGTGTTTGCATTTCAAATTAGGGAGGTGTTAAACAATGGAAGTGTGAATGGCTTTACCTGTATAAAAAGCAGAGTACCATTCACACAGATCCGATTCCTGTATTTTGGTTACAGGGTCTGTGAAAATGCAGGAATCATGACTAGGTCTTTAGGTGGGTTTTAATTGTCCATGTTTTTTACCCCCCTTACCCCTTTCAGATGTACAACAAAGCAGGTATAAAGAAGCAAGCATAGTAAAATAGTGGGAATTTGGCCTGTCTATTAAAGGGATACTAACTGACCAAGGTTTAGGGACACAAGTTACCAAACAGCCCGTACATATCGATCAATCAATCTGTATTGTCTATTAATATAGACAGCAGGGTTGACAAGGTCACAACAATACTACGTGCACAACTCAGAGGTAAAAGGCTGTGCGGTAGATGGCTTGTTTCATCTTGTTCTTGCTACCATCTTTTGTTTTGAAGTGTTTGACTGTTGTCACATCTATGCTAAAATGGCTAAAATTAGCTAGCTAGCAAACCAACAACTGTAACCATGTATTTGAGAGACAACAAGTGCTTATTGGGCAAATGTACGCTTTCAATAAACATTTGAAGATGAACTTTTGCTTACAGTACATGTTGTGAATAATCCTTAGATGGTAAGCCAACCCCGTCTGTTTTAGCTTCGTAGTTGTACACACATTGGTTTTGTTGGTAAACACCCCACCCATCTCTATAGCACTGTTTGCAAACACATTTGTTACATGTTTAAAACAGCAACCCAGACTTAAAGCACCAACGAACAAGCAGTGACATCCCACTGGGCACACACTGGTTGAATCAACGTTGTTTCTCCCTTCCCACTGGGCACACACTGGTTGAATCAACGTTGTTTCTCCCTTCCCACTGGGGCACACACTGGTTGAATCAACGTTGTTTCTCCCTTCCCACTGGGCACACACTGGTTGAATCAACGTTGTTTCTCCCTTCCCACTGGGAACACACTGGTTGAATCAACGTTGTTTCCACATTTCAATTCAATTCAGTTGAACCAACGTGGAATTAACGTTGAATTGACATCTGTGCCCAGTGGGAAGGAAAATCTCCTTTGGAAGGAAGCTATCCTCCTCGGCTGGCTGGGTAGAAGTTCAGAGTGCGGATGGCCATTCTTATGCATCCCTAAAACGGTTTATTTTGTGTGATTGCAAGAACTTTCTAAATGGATTTCACCCATTGACATGTGAGGGTCATGACTGGACATTGCTCTGTTTTACTACGTGTCCAATGGTACTGACATGGATGTCATCCATGTTGTTGATGCCTGCCTGCTGTCTGGTCATTATTGATTGGTCCCAGTTGCACAATGCAGTTGGCCTGGGTCATGTTCATTGGGCACCAACGGGAACAAGCAAAAATGAAACTGGGAGGGACTACCTGGGCTGGTCCAATAAGAAACAATAATTTAGGTTTTCCTTTGCTTTCCCTAACCCACACACTCACTCTCTCTCCAGGGTCACCGGTGATGGTCAAGACAGGCCAATATCTTCTGTGTTAGCCTCCTCTTCCCTAGGGCCTTATTAGATAACAGCCAGTAATCAAATTTCTGTGCTCTCTAAATCCCGCTTTCTCTCCATCCAACCGGAGGTCTACTGGTAATGTGAACATCTGCTGCCCCTCAATCCCAGACATATCCAAGACCCCTCACCCTCCTCCATCCCCCAGTAGCTGGGGATGTAAGCCTCTGGCTGGTCCTGGACACGTGCATGACTCAGGCAGCTGGTACTCCACATCCTGTCTGTGAATGAAAAGCCATGTCTACTACAGACAAACTGGTCTCTCCAGCCTTGTGTGCCAGCGTCATTGACTGAGAGGAGGCCGTGGTGTGTGTGTGTGTGAGGGAGGGGTCCTCTGTGTGTCTGTGTGTTAACGACGTGCCTGAAAGAAGCTGCGAGGTGTGTTTCTGTGCTCCTTGTTCGTTGGCATAGGTCAAACCCCCGGAGCTTCCGGAGAATCCTTGCTGTGTTTCAGAAAAAAAGACGCCCACTATCTCTCGCCAACGTGCCCCTAACCTCCCAACCCCCCACTGTTGATCGGAAGTAGAGTTCATTCTGTGGGATCTTCCCGGCGGTGCTTGCTTTCTCGATGGCGTGGGCGCTTTTGCGTGGGCGAGAGACCGTTGGCAACAGTGACGGCCCTGGTTGCCATGGACACTGAGTTTCCCTTTGCCATTCCGTCCCACAACGATGACATCGTGGCAGCTCTCACTCTGTGTGGCACACCAACCTGTACTCCAACCGACACGATCCCTCCCACTCATTACAGATAAGTGTCAACGATGGTGTTGTTGTTGCCATGAGCCTCTACGTTCATATTCATTAGTACTGATGGAAGCACTGAAGAGACAAATATTTGTTGTTGCTTGCGTCACGTGTCCGGGGGTGGCACGGAGTGGATTTCATAACAGGAGACAATGCTCTAAACGAATATTCCTCACAAAACGTCATTTGCGCATCGGCTCAGAACCCCTAACCCAATAGCCACATTTGCCCTACCCCCTCCCCCAGATACATTACCTCGCATACTGTATGGATGCACTGTACATGGAAGTATTATCACGTTTGTATGCAACAGGCAAACGCCTCAGGAAAAGAATAATAAAAATAATAAAAAAGGAAATCCTGCAATCCCACCCTGCCAGGGCTGTATATTCCCCGAATCACGGCAGGTAGCCTAGTGGATAGAGCATTGTACTAGCGTTGTACTAGTAACCGAAAGGTTGCAAGATCGAATCTGACAAGGTAGAAATCTGTCATTCTGCCCCTGAACAAGGCAGTTAACTCACTGTTCCTAGGCCGTCATTGAAAATAAGAATTTGTTCTTAACTGACTTGCTTAGTTAAATAAAGGTAAAAATAAAATAAAAATCACTGTTGGTCTCCATGGACAATGTTAATGGGATGGCAGAAGCTGTGGTAGCGACATGCAGTATGACATACTCATAGTACTTCATTCTACATACCAACCTATTTGTTCAGGCGAGAGACACCCACTATAACCCTGGTGTAGGTTGCACAAATACAAGTACTTGAGCGGTACACTGAATATACAAAACATTAAGAACACCTGCTCTTTTCATTACATAGACTGACCAGGTGAATCCAGGTGAAAGCTATGATCCCTTATTGATGCCACTTGTTAAATCCACTTCAATCAGTGTAGATGGAGGGGAGGAGACAGGGTAAAGAAGGATTTTTAAGCCTTGAGACAATTGAGACATGGATTGTGTATGTGTGCCGTTCAGAGGGTGAATGGGCGACAAAATATTTAGGTGCCATTGAAAGGAGTATGGTAGTAGGTGCCAGGCGCACCAGTTTGTCAAGTACAGCAACGCTGCTGAGTTTCTCACGCTCAACAGTTTCCTGTGTGTATCAAGAAGGTGTTCCTACTGTTTGGTAAACTCAGTGTACTGTATATGACGTGCATTATACAAGTGTGGTCCTCCCTCCTGGGATAGTTACAAAATGACACATTGGTTTCTTTACCCTGTGAGAGTCTATGGACAACATATGACTGCAATCCAAATATCGGTCACACGCTAATATCGGTCACATGACTTGAATGTGATTCGTGCCACAAATGCAAAAATATTTGTGGCAGGGAAACTAAACCAATGCATGGATCGCTGTCATACCTTGTCCATAGACTTCTTACAGGGTAAGGAAACCAATATGCCTTTTTGTAATTTGGGTGAAGTATCCCTGTAGTTAATCCTTATCTCCATTGACATGTATTCGTAATGTATTACAGTATTATTTGCATGGGATGTGGTTGAGATGTGTATGATACTTTTGGTCATGTACTGTATGTGGACAGCTGCTCGTCGAACATCTCATTCCAAAATCATTGGCATTAATATAGAGTTGGGTTCCCCTTTGCTGCTATAACAGCCTCCAATCTTCTGGGAAGGCTTTCCACTAGATGTTGGAACATTGCTGCGGGGACTTGCTTCCATTCAGCCACAAGAGCATTAGTGAGGTCAAGCACTGATGTTGGGCGATTAGGCCTCGCTCGCAGTCGGTGTTACAATTCATCACAAAGGTATTCGATTGAGTTGAGGTCAGGGCTCTGTGCAGGCCAGTCAAGTTCTTCCACACCGATCTCGACAAACCATTTCTGTATAGACCTTGCTTTGTGCACGGGGGCATTGTCATGCTGAAACAGCAAAGGGCCTTCCCCAAACTGTTGCCACAAAGTTGGAAGCACAGAGTCATCTAGAATGTTATTGTTTGCTGTAGAGTTAAGCTTTCCTTTCACTGGAACTAAGGGGCCTAGCCCGAACCATGAAAAACAGCCCCAGACCATTATCCCTCCTCCACCAAACTTTACAGTTGACACTTGCATTCGGGCAGGTTGAGTTCTGCTGGCATCCACCAAACCCAGATTTGTCTGTCGGACTGCCAGATGGTGAAGCGTGATTCATCACTCCAGAGAACGCGTTTTCACTGCTCCAGAGTCCAATGGCGGCGAGCTTTACACTACTCCGGCTGACGCTTGGCATTGCGCATGGTGATCTTAGGCTTGTGTGCGGCTGCTCAGCCATTGATACCCATTTCATGAAGCTCTCAACTAACAGTTAATTATGTTTACTTTGCTTCCAGAGGCAGTTTGGAACTCGGTAGTGAGTTTTGCAAATGAGGACAGATGATTTTTACGTGCTACGTACTTCAGCACTCGGAGGTCCAGTTCTGTGAGCTTCTGTAGTCTACCACTTCGCGGCTGAGCTGTTGTTGCTCCTAGATGTTTCCACTTCACAATAACAGCACTTACAGTTGACCGGTGCAGCTCTAGCAGGGCAGAAATTTGACAAACTGACTTGTTGTATAAGATGGCATCCTATGACGGTGCCACTTTGAAATTCACTGAGGTCTTCAGTAAGTCCATTCTACTGCCAATGTTTACCTATGGAGATTGCATGGCTGTGTGCTCGATTGTATACACCTTTAAGCAACAGGTGAGGCTGAAATAGCATCCACATACTTTTGTATATATAGTGTATCTATAGTATTTTCATACAGCATTATTGTGTGTCCACAAGGAGAGAAGGAAGCTCATTTAGACAGTTGAGAGTCCCCCTTCCTTCTCTCTTTTAAATACATTTATTGGAAAGGTTAAGGAGAGCCTGGAGGAGACCCGGTGATCCCAATGTGGTTACGCCTGAGGAGTGGGACCTGAACAAGGATTGTCAGTGAAGAATAGGCCTCTTGGCAGGGGACAGACAGGCAGCGATACGCTGTGAACCTGTGGCAAACAGCGGTGATAAAGACGAAAACACATGGAGAAGCATGAGAGTGTTGTTGTGTAAGGTGGGCATGGACGTTTTTGCTTCTTTAGCCACGTTTACACCTGGTAGAAACATGCATCCTTTATCCTGATCCACATTCTGATTGAGTCCAAATTTTACGACGGGTGTAGACGATTAAAAGACACATTGTGATCTGAATGTGATCAGATCTTCATGCCCACCTCCAGAGGTAGTCAGGCACTCATTGTCACTGGATATGTAGACGGATCTGGAAAGTAAAACCATTTAAATTATCCTTATCCCACATTCTAAAATCCTTGACAGCTGGCACCATTGACTTATGGCACCAATATTTCTTAAAGTAAATAAATATAGATTAAAAAAAAAAAGAATATCTCTCAAATCATTTGCATCGAGGGAGGTACCAGGAAATCTGGTCACAATGAGTATACAGTGGACATATAAAAGTCACATTTTAAAACACCACGCACAATCAGAATGTGGACAAAATCAGGATACAGGACCATGTTTAAACAAAACTTTTGAGCAGAAAGTGATAAAGATGAAGTACCTGTGGGGACTGCCTGAAGCGTGGTGTCTGTCGAATCCCCCACAATATCGAATCCCCCACTGCTTGTCACCGCAGGGGGGGCTAACCCTCCTCCTGGAGAACTTTCCAGGTTACTGCTCCAGCCCTGCTAAACACTAACACCTGATTCTACTAATCTACTGCTCCAGCCCTGCTAAACACTAACACCTGATTCTACTAATCTACTGCTCCGCCCTGCTAACCACTAACACCTGATTCTACTAATCTACTGCTCCAGCCCTGCTAAACACTAACACCTGATTCTACTAATCTACTGCTCCAGCCCTGCTAAACACTAACACCTGATTCTACTAATCTAACTGCTCCAGCCCTGCTAAACACTAACACCTGATTCTACTAATCAACTGCTCCAGCCCTGCTAAACACTAACACCTGATTCTACTAATCTACTGCTCCAGCCCTGCTAACACTAACACCTGATTCTACTAATCTACTGCTCCAGCCCTGCTAAACACTAACACCTGATTTACTAATCAACTGCTCCAGCCCTGCCTCACTAACCCTGATTCTATTAATCTACTGCTCCAGCCCTGCTAAACACTAACACCTGATTCTACTAATCTACTGCTCCAGCCCTGCTAAACACTAACACCTGATTCTACTAATCAACTGCTCATCAGGACCTTGCTTACATATCCTTCCTGCTGGATGTTTGTATGTGCAAACTCGCAGCATTAGCAAAGCACCGCACATAGCCTCCTTAAGCCAATCTGCCCCTTGAGACGTGGTTTCTGTTGGGGCGCGATGTGATGCTCAGGTGTTATGACTGGAGAACTCCCACGCTTGGCCACAACGGTCATCATGCTGCAGTCAGTATCCCACACATAGATCCTGTCAGGTGTGTGAGTGAACCTGTGAGTTAACAAGGGGGCAATGAGGTGGCACGAGCTCCCCTCTTTTGTTAACGAGGATGTTAGTTTTTATCGGTTTCATTTGGTCTGTGAAATCGAATCCAGTGGAGGAAATGGCTTTGAAGTGCAGAGTTTAAGTGCACAGACTTCAGGGTGATTGACTGCATTTCCCTTGTAGTTGACCTTGGTTAGGAAGTCAACATTGATGGGAGCTAGATTGGCTACTTTCGCCATAGGGATTCTATGGGATTAGGCTTGGAAATCTCAGTTCAGCGATCTTGGAGTTGCATTGACAGAATTCTTTGAGAGATTTCTGATTTGTGAGAGGGCACAATAAGGGATAACTTTTTGGAATGTCAAATGTTTGTGTTTTCAAAATGGTTTTGCATTACGTTTGGTGTGTTTCACCCTTCACATAATGGAATTGAATGGATTTCTGTCCAAATAACCTTGGAAACCTTAGTTGAGATGATCTGTTGACAGCTCAATGACAATCCATTTTCAGGTCATTCGTGAAGTATCTGGGGAGAGGAGTGAGATGTGGTTTGGTTCATCTTTACCTCTAGCTAGAATGGGTGAGAAGATGTTCCCCTCTTAAAGTGATTTATTTTATTTTATCTCCAGCATGGCTTGACAAATAGAGCTTGAAAAAATATAGATTGCACTTAAGCATTTGTTTGACATTTTATTAGGAAATCGTAGGACAAAGTTCTGTAGTGTGTACACTTTGTTCACTTAAAGTCTAATGACTTGTATAACAAACATGACTTCAGTTCTCATTCATGAAAAGTTCCCAAACATTTTTTATAGAATCAGGACTAAATGAAATAGACGTTTGTCCAGTGCATGAACAACCCTATGAAAAAGTAAAGTGGGCCTCTGCATTCTTAGAACACATCAAATGTACAGTACACAAATGGACGGTATTGACATTATTGAACATCATAAAGATGAACAGAGAATGGTCCCCCAATACCTGGCCTTTCAAGATGCCTTGAAGTGTGATGTTGGTGGCATATATGGAAACAACAAAGCTACATGTATACTAACTGAGGCAGCAAGTTTAATGATCAGACCATTATAATGAGTGAAACAGCTACACATTCTCATGTTTCTTGCATAGATTGTCAACAGTCCAAAAAAGGATTGTGCCAATGACAAGGCCAAGCTGGCCTGACCCTTAGAACGTTCTGCATACTGATACAGTTTAGTAAAGAGAAAGAAATTGTCTATTGCGCATAGGTTTTCCACAATACTTCTTCCAGGCATTTAAACACGATACCCTTCGCTTTACAGTTGGCAATTCATTGGACGTCAATCTAATATATTGGACATTTAAGGGCATGTAATGCTACTTTAGTCCAGCTGACCTCAGACACTCAAGAGTATTTATTTTGCGGTAAGTAGACTGTCCAAAGGCCCGTTCGACAGGATTTGATTGTCAATCTTCTCATTTGAGTAAGAATCCAAGCAGCGTGAATTCAGTTAGGCCGCACTGACCTATTCCAATATGGAAACGTAACGATCCACTTCACGCACGGACAAGTCCCGGACCGTTTAGATGCAGAACTATCATCTCAGTGTCTCTCATATTAGGCTATTGGAACTACTCAGTTCTCTTCCTCCCGAAAACGGCGGACATGCTTCTCACGATACCTTTGATCCCAGCTGCCCCCTTCTTGAGCGCCCTCGCCTCTCGGATAAGGTCGAGCAGTTCGTGAAATACCAGCTGTACCCCGTGGTATGTCTCCGCTGCAGAGATCTCGAAAAAGCCACAGTTTGTGGAAAGAGTGAGGAGGCGACCTTCCTCGCTGGAGACGGTGCGGCGATGCTGGAGGTCGCGTTTATTCCCTACGATGACGATGGGAGGTGAGCCGGGGAATTTGCTTTTGGCTTGCCGGATGCGCTTCACCTGTTGCCGCACCACGTTGAAGCTGGCACGGTCACATATGCTGTAAACCAGGATGAAACCGTCCGCCCACTGGAGTTGTCTGTCGCTGATGTGTCCCGCGCCCTCATCATTCTAAAACACATGAAGACATAATACATTCCTTTAGTAAACCCTTTAACCTCCTTGTTTAATAAAAAACTTCAAGAATGCCCTGACTGCTGGAGTATCCACTAGTCAAAGTCTTTTTTACCATTAAAACGTTATTATAATGTAGCCCAAATGATATACAATGTTTTGCCTCACCTGAGGGCAAAGTGAGTCCCAGATATTAAAGCAGATATCCCGTCCATCTATTCTGTCAGTATGACTGTAGATAGATTCTGTAAATGCAAAAATAACGGACCATTTAGATACTTGGTTTGATCGACTGTAACCTTTTGATTTGAATGCAATTATATCATTACCAATGGATCAAGTCAAAAGACCAGCACTTACCAATATCCCCGTATTCGCCAATAAACCTTCGAGTGAGAAACCGCACCGTGAGAGCTGAGGGCAGAAAATAACGCAATTGATGAGACATGTTGATCAGTAAATGTATTATCCCTACACAAGGAAAGACATTCTACGTTGCATTTGGCCATCATAACTCGTCTACTTTCAATGATCACAAATATATGCTCTTCATGGTGCACAAAGACTGTCAATGTCGTGAATAAAACTGCAAAAACATTTCAAGGATTCATTAAAATTATTCTCACCAGATTTACCGACGCTTTCAGCTCCAAGTAGTAAGAAATTAGCCTCCACTTTTTGCTGACTTCCTTCCATTGTTTTGTTGTAGTGGCGTGTGCAGATTTAGTTAGACAACCATTTGTTAAAAGGGTGCAACGTTTTCCGTGTCTGTTCAACGTGGAGAATACACCAAGTGTAAAATATATTGGATTGAACCGTCTGTCAATTTATAAGGAGTAGGCGGGCCCGGTTCTCTGATGCATAAAACCTACGGGCCAATGAGAGGACTGTGCGCTTGTCAGAGACCAATGCGCTTAATATAGAACTTCGTGCCCACGGATTAACAATACAGAATCATAGCTGCAGTAAGTAGTTTGCTGCGTTTTTATTTTTGATTGTATTTAAGTGTGTGTGTGTGTGGGGGGGGGGTGCTGAAAAAAAATGTGTTTGCCTGCACTACATACGCTATATTGGTCCGCTAATACAGCACTATTAAAGGCCCAGTGCACTACTATTTGTGATAAATACAAATTCAGTTCTCAGGTGTACTGCAGCCCCACTACACTCCGCTGCTATGTACAGAATAGCATAATTCTCTAAACCTTCAAATGTATCAGTTTGATATTCACAGATGTTGGAGTTCATATGAAACCATCAACCATCAGGACACAAATTCATATGAAACCATCATCTTGGAAGTAACAGAACACAATTTATAGTCTACAAAAAAAACAAGTAGACGCTAAAATAACTTGCAATTAAGTTACCCCACTCTGTAAGATCAAAGACAGGAGGATCTATATGATGGGTAACCAATGTTTAGCATTCAGTCAATTTACTGATGACCAATGCCACCCAGTGGTGGTAATATTATGGACATTTTAACTTACCATGGTCCTGTTTGACTAGCGCCAAGTAAGATTTTCACTGAGTTTAGACGTATACAAAAGATGCACACAAAAATGTTTATTGTAAATAGATACGAAATATAAAGATGCACACACACAAAAACACTTGAAACACTTTATCCCCAGTGTTTGTAACCAACTACAGTTGCGGTCAAATAAACCCATTTTCAAAAAATGAAATGTTATTTTAGAAACCAAATTTTTAAAGACGAGTGTGGTTCCATTATATTTGGAGGCAACTGTATGTACAAACATGTTCAGCAAGCAATTCAAATCAATACATAAAAATACAGGCTTCTTTTCCCATTCTTTATCTTTCATTGAGTCCTGCGTGAAATGTCTTCGCCTGCACGCTCTACCTCGAGAGGTCTCGGATTCTTCCTCATGGTCACTTTCTCCTTGTCCCCCTCTTGTTCCGCATTCCTCCCCGCCTCCCCTTGGTGGGGATTGACGAGCAGCGAAGGGTGCAGGGTCCCCTCAAACGTTTTGCCCAGCTCCTTCCCAAAAAATGCCTGAAGTCGGTCCACTGACTTGGAATAGTGTGCGAGAGAGAGGGGAAAGAGCAACAGAACCAGATCACTATTGAGGACTAAAGAGAGCAATAGAGTATCGCTTTCCAAATGCAAAGCTCTGACAAATTGTCTCATAATGTAAAGTAAAAGGTAGGAGTTAAGGGATTGACAAAGAAAACAGTCGTCATTTGGAAATGAGGGCCTACATATGGAACTGTAGCCATCATATGCATTTCTCTATAGGAAATCAGGGTGAGCTGAGACATGGACACAGCCATTGTGAGTCTCCTCACCTTCACGCTCTTCAACAGTGTGTGGAGGAGAAGCCAGATATCGGACACAAATTCCGACGGGGTGCACTAAGGGGGGACCAGTTTCCGTAGCAACCGTCCCCGTATCATGGTGATGTCAATGTAGTGAGAAGACCGGGAAGAGAGCTAAGGAGAGGAAGATAATCAATACTATTTTTCTCTAGAGTCAAAGCAATACAACTGACTAACATCAAACTGCAATTGTATACAGTATATTCAACACACACAGTTGAAAAACAATCATACTTCATTAAAAGGACTCATTTGTCAGCAACCTACATGGTAATAAACATGAAAAGTCTGTGTTGTGACATTTTAATAGATAACACCATGACAATACTAAGAGGGATGTTGAGGATGTGAAGGTAAATGCAGTAAGTTGCACTTGTCGATTACCTTGGCTGGTCTGTAGAGGACAACGCTGCACTGTCTGCATAAAAGGACGAGTAGTAAGCGCTCACATCTCTGTAGGGTTAACCCCAAAGGGTAAGAGATGGTTTACACACACGGTCCAGCAAATCCACACTGTAGACCAGTGTTACCCAACTCCAGTCCTCCTGTAGCCCCAACAACACACATTTTTGCTGTAGCCCCAGACAAGCACACCGGATTCAACTTGTCAACTAATCATCAAGCCCTCAATGAGTTGAATCAGGTGAGTTTGTCTGGGGCCACAACAAAAATATGTACTGTTGGGTAACACTGCTTTACAGTACAATAGACAAAACACCTTGAGTGGGCAAACTAACAGAAGCAATAGTGATTTAACAGCCAGACTAAAAAAAGCTGGGTTGGATGAGTCTGGGTTAAAATAACCAATTAAGACCTAGTCATATCAGAAATACATGGTTGACATTTTTACTCTACCCTTGTTTCTTTCAATGAAAAATTATTTCCTGGATCTAAAAATCAGATCATTTCCATTAAAATAGGGTCACGGTCAATAAGTATTAGAAGCAGACACAGTAAACAATACCAAACCTGCGTAGACATGCTCAAACAAAGAACTGCGCATGCACAGTCATGTGTGTACACAGATGCACATATTCAAGTGAAAGATAGCAGACGTGCCCAGACATGCTCTACAAAGTAAAAAGGCTCACCATTTGGTCAGGAGGGCTCATACACAGTTCCCCGTCGGTCCCACTGTAGTCCTGCAGCAACGCCAGATCAGAGAGGTCCCGGCACAGCATACACTGCCAGCTCTCACTGGGAGAGCAGCATCACATACATCAGGCCAATACAGAGAGAGAAATCTCAATGCTTTATTTGGGCCCCACAGTGAAACCTCTAATACAGATTCTAATAAGAAACCAATTATTGAAGTAATAAAGAAGTAAAAATGTATAAATATACACTGAACAAAAATATAAAAACGCAACATGTAAAGTGTTGGTTCCATGTTTCATGAGCTGAAATTTTAAAAAAGATCCCAGAAATGTTCCATAAAGCCAATAAGCTTATTTCTCTCAAATTATGGGCACAAATTTGTTTAACATCCCGTTTAGTGAGCATTTCTCCATTACCAAGATAATCCATCCACCTGCCAGGTGTGGCATATCAAGAAGCTGATTAAACAGCATGGTCATTACACAGGTGCACCTTGTGCTGGGGACAAAAGACAAAAGACAAAAGCCACTAAAATGTGCAGTTTTGTCAGAACACAATGCTACCGATGTCTCAAGTTGAGGGAGCATGCAATTGGCATGCTGGCTGCAGGAATGTCCACCAGAGCTGTTGCCAGATAATTGAATGTTTATGAGGCCGATACGTAAACTTAATAAAGAGCAGTGACACTAGCAAGAGCAGTGTGCGGGTTTCTTCCTTTTTCTCATAATGTTCATTTTTCTACCATAAGCCGCCTCCGTCGTTTTAGAGAAATTGGCAGTACGTCCAACCGGTCTCACAAATGCAGACCATGTATAATCTGATGAAACGGGTTTGCACAACCGAAGATTTTCTGCACAGAAACCATCGCAGGAAGCTAATCTGTATGCACGTCATCCTCACCAAGGTCTTGAACTGACTGCAGTTTGGAGTCGTAACCGACTTCACTGGGCAAATGCTCACTTTCGATGGCCATTGACACGCTGGAGAAGTATGCTCTTTACGAATAAATCCTGGTTTCAACTGTACCGGCCAGATGGCAGACAGCATCGTGTGGGCAAGCAGTTTGCTGATGTCAACATTGTGAACAGTGCCCCATGGTGGCGGTGGGGTTATGGCATCCAAAGAAAAGTATTAAATATAAAATATATATTGATTTGTTTGAGATTCTTCAAAGTAACCACTCTTTGCCAGCTTTGCATACTCTTGGCATTCTCTCAACCAGCTTCATGAGGTAGTCACCTGGAATGCAATTAAATTAATAGGTGTGCCTTGTTAAGTCAATTTGTGGAATTTCTTTCCCTCTTAATGCGTTTGAGCCAATCAGTTGTGGTATATAGAAGATATCCCTATTTGGTAAAAGACCAAGTCCATATTATGGCAAGAATAGCTCAAATAAGCAAATAAGCATTACTTTAAGACATGAAGGTCAGTCAATCCAGAAATTGTCCAGAACTTTGAAGTGCAGCCGCACAAACCATCAAGTATGATGATGAAACTGGCTCTCATGAGGACCGCCACAGGAAAGGAAGACCCAGAGTTACCTCTGCTGCAGAGGATAAGTTCACTAGAGTTACCAGCCTCAGAAATTGCAGCCCAAATAAATGCTTCACAGAGTTCAAGTAACAGACACATCTCAACAACTGTTCAGAGGAGACTGCGTGAATCAGGCCTTCATGGTCGAATTGCTGCAAATAACTAACTACTAAAGGACACCAATAAGAAGAAGAGACTTGTTTGGGCCAAGAAACACGAGCAATAGACATTAGACCGGTGGAAACCTGTCCTTTGGTCTGATGAGTCAAAATGTGACATTTTTGGTTCCAACTGCCGTGTCTTTGTGAAACACAGAGTAGGTGAACGGATGATCTCCGCATGTGTGGTTCCCAACATGAAGCATGGAGGTGGTGAGATGGTGTGGGGGTACTTTGCTGGTGACACTGTCTGATTTATTTAGAATTTAAGGCACACAACTAGCATGGCTACCACAGCATTCTGCAGCGATACACCATCCCATCTGGTTTGCGCTTAGTGGGACTATCATTTGTTTTTCAACAGGACAATGACCCAAAACACACCTCCAGGCTGTGTAAGGGCTATTTGACAAAGGAGAGTGATGGAGTGCTGCATCACATGACCTGGCCTCCACAATCACACAACCTCAACCCAATTGAGATGGTTAGGGATGAGTTACCCCGCAGAGTGAAGGAAAAGCAGCCAACAAGTGCTCAGCATATGTGGGAACTCCAAGACGGTTGGAAAAGCATTCCTTGTGAAGCTGGTTGAGAGAATGCCAAGAGTGTGTAAAGCCGTCATCAAGGCAAAGGCTGGCTACTTTGAAGAAAGTCAAATGTAAAATATTTTTTTGATTTGTTTAACACTTTTTTGGTTACGATATGATTCCATGTGTAATTCCATAGCTTCAATGTGTTCACCATTATTCTACAATGTATAAAATAGTAAAAATAAAGAAAAACCCTTGAATGAGTAGGTATCCAAACTTGACTGGTTTTTAAATCACTGCTCATTCAGAATGCAATTAAGTTGTTTAATTAAACAAGCTTACGTTGATAAGGAATAGATGGGTGGAATGTGACACTCCCTGTGGAAGCGCCGTCCACACACGACACACAGGGTGAGATTCCCTGACATCCTACATGCTGTGCAGTGTTTCCTCCTGGCCAGGAGGGGGCGTAGCTGGTGGGTGCTCCTCAGACTGTCTGGGCTCGACATGGAGGAGCAAGGAGACTCTGGTTGCTGGAAGATGTGTAAACCAGTGTCAGCAAGAAAATGTGATATTAACACACATTCAAACCAACACTGTGAAAGTTGGCCTTACCGGCGCATCCGTCTGGATCACCTGAACGACCGTTTGCTGCCCTTTGACCCCTGGGAGGAGGCGGAAGCGGGCTGGCGGGACGCTAACATGGGCGTCAAGGATGGGCATCCAAAGCAAAGACACCTGCGGAAATCTACAGAGAGCCATGCACTGAGGTTAAACCCACAATATGATGTATGTATGCATGTACAAACTCAATTAATAAGCTACACACCATCACACTGAAGTAATTCATGCTCAAAATAATGATTTGTGCCGTTTTTCTGGTTGACAAATGTTACAATAAGGATAGAAAGATTGTCACCTGCTATTAAGCCCAACAGACGCCTGGCACCCAGTCTCTTCAATACTGTCAGCAGCACTGACATCAAAATCAGCCATATTGTCAGCTATATTGTCATCTTCCTCCTGTATGACAGCAAGAGAAATGGTTTACATTTTACTGTTGTGTTGGGAAAGAGTGAGACAGCCATAGCGCTCAGATGAAATAAAAATAAATCATATTAGCCATTAAAATGCTTCAAATGAAATTGTTTAAATACACTCCGACACCATTACACTCTACACCAACAAGAGTTTATACGAAAATAAATGGATAAAAAATATTTCCAATTTTGTTTGGTATGAAGGGCAAGAGACTGCAGAAAGACTGTACAGGCTGGAGTTAGTTAAGATTCAGGGCATTAACTAGGTAGATTTAAAACAAAACACTTACCACTATCTGAGAGCAGAAATCATTGCTGAGGTCAAGGGTGAGGTCAAGTTCAACTTCCTGAGTGCAGCTGGGGACACTGACCACATTGACAGTGTCATTTGTGGATACCTCATTGGTGGTTGACATGTCTGTCTGAATAATCTCTGTGCTGTCAGTTAGGGCTAGGTCCCTCTGCAGAGTCGCAGTCTGCACAATGCCGGGAAGGACAGTTTCACTGTGGACTGGTTCCATCTGCACAGTGTCTGTCTGGACTGCATAAACTGGTTCAGTCAGGACAGGGTCCGTCTGCACGGTTTCAGTCTCATTGAAGTTTGACTGGACAATTTCATTCTGCAGGGTTTCTGCCCTGGCAGAATCCGTCTGCACCGTTCCAACGAAGGCAGAATCCGTCTGCACCGTTCCAACGAAGGCAGAGTCCGTCTGCACCGTTCCAACGAAGGCAGAGTCCGTCTGCACCGTTCCAACGAAGGCAGAGTCCGT
>NW_019957546.1:17078-41865 GCF_002910315.2 Salvelinus sp. IW2-2015 | reverse complement strand
TCCGTCTGCACCGTTCCAACGAAGGCAGAGTCCGTCTGCACCGTTCCAACGAAGGCAGAGTCCGTCTGCACCGTTCCAACGAAGGCAGAGTCCGTCTGCACCGTTTCAGGCTGGTTTACAGTCCGGGAAAAATCCCTTTGCACAATTTCAGTCACATTAACAATTTGTGTGTGGACAGGGTCAGTCTGGACAGTTTCAGTAGGTAGTGTGTCAGGCATAATCACTCTGATGGGTTCCATTAGCCCTGTAACTGATAAGCTGTCTGTGGCTGGCGGTTCTTCCTTGATCGTGATCCCAGATACTTGTGTGCTTACGTTGACAAAGTAGGTCTGGTCAGTTTCAGTATGCACAATGTCGCTTTGGACAGTGTTAGAATGCACAAGGTTAATCTGGACAGGCACAGCTTGGGCAGGGTTAGAATGCACAAGGTTAATCTGGACAGGCACAGTTTGGGCAGGGTTAAGCATATCTGTCGTCACAGACTCCATTGGGCCTGTAACTGGCCGTAATGTTTGTTCCTCCTTGATTCCAACTACTTGAGCAGGAACAACTTCCATCTGGGCTGTTTTATTCTGGAAAAGTACTGTCTGGTCAGATGCAGTCTGGACAAGTTCGGCCTGGCTGGTCTCATTCTGGACAAAGTCTGGCTGGGCAGTTTTATTATGGACAATGTCTGTCTTCGTGGATTCTTCCATGACAAAGACTGTCGGATTTGGGTCTGCCTGGATGAGGTCAACGTCTGTCTCGGCAATTTCCATTTGTACAGAGCTGACAATTTCCTTTCTGCACAATCCTGACTGAGCAGTGCCATTCTGGGCAGGCTGCTTGGTGTCCTGGACTGTTGAAATATTATTCTTTACCCGTTGTAAAATTCTGATTGGATATTTTGGACCAGTGGACTGGGACTGAGGAGCTTCCTGTTGAGAGGGTGTGATAGTGTCTTATTAATGAGATTAAGACTATCAAAGGCCAGAGGTGTGATCTTAATTAAATCAATAAATACATGCTTTCAAAAACGTTCCAATTACATTACAAAATGCAGATTTGATAATGAATTATTCACAGCTGATCTACAATTTTTATACTTCAGATAACGCAGCACTACAGTAGTCATTCCAAAGTTTCCCAAATTGTGATTTAGCAAAACGTTTAAACTTTCCATTATTTACTCAACTACACAAGACCTAACTGAGGATACAAAACAGGACAATCGACAAACTAGCATATAATGAGATTTGGGAGACCAACAGACAGAAGATGGATTTGAGAGGAAGTAAATAGATGGGAGGCAAAAGAACACACAAACTACTATGGGATATGAACTACTAGGAGATACTATAGATAAGAGAGAAATTAACAGTAAAGACCTTTCTTCACAACTAACCATAGGGCTCTTTGGAGAGGTGGGGTCTGGCAGACATGGTGGGCGCAGTCCTCCTGGGACAGAACCAGCTAGCACTTGGTTTTGACTCAAGATGTTGAAAAACGGCACGTCATTACGAATGAAGACCAGGCTTCCATTGTCAAGCCTGCCCACAGCGCCAGTGGGACCAGAAACTGGAGCGCTGTTGGACAAAACCAAGTATGGGGGGACAGCCCTTACACATCCAAAGCTGGGGGGAGTGTTCACAGTACCAGGAAAAAGAGTGGCATTAGCTGGTGACATGCCCCAAGTGACAGAGTTCCCGGTGACAGGGAGTGTGAAGGGAGCTAAAACCACCTGATTGGCCGTCTTGACACTCCTGCCACCAACCAAATGTGATTGACGGCTGCCTGAAGCCTTAGTAGCTTCTTGTCTGTACACTGGAGCCGTTGCATTCTGGTCCGTAATGTTGGGTGTAGCTTCTCTTTCTATGACAACGGTAGCAGCCACGTCCCCAGCCTGCTTTTCAGCACATATAGGGGGAACCCTCTCACAGGAGGTGTCCGCTGGTACCTTCAAGGGCTGCAAACAACTTCGTTTAATTTGAGGACCCACATTTTCATCCCCTGCTTTCCTTTTGACATGAAAGGCCCGGGAAACAAGTTCCTCCATCAGGTCAGACTTTGAGGAGCCACCCTGATACCCGTGATATGGGACAGGGGTGTCCAGTGCAATCCCTGATAATGACGAGCAGTCATTGTTTTCCGTGTTTACAGCACATCGCTGGGGACCTGTTGCATTCACAGCAGACGTAGAGAACAAGGACAGAGGGCTGTCAGAGCGGGAAGAGGATAGTGCCTGTAAAGAGGGTCCGCGAGAGTCAGGGGAAAAGTGGTAAAATGACAGTCTCTCTGGTTCATGTGGATAGGGGGAGGACCGGGGGCAAGAAAGCGAGCGCATTAGTGTTGGTTGACATTGGGAGAGGGGAGCATTTCCCGCTGACATACTGGAGGTTTCCTGGGATGAAGGTGACAATGTTGAGGATGCTCTGCCGTTTCTCTGCTGTTCCAGAGAACATTTGGGAGGATTGATTTGAATGGGACAAACCAGAGTCTTTCTCAGGTTTAACCGAGCAAACGGAACCTCCTTAGTCACAATTTCCCCTGAACGAAAACAGAATGACATACACATTAATTAAGAGTGCAACTTCCACCATCTTCTACTATTTTTCTCTAAGCTGTAACAAAATCTTTCTGGCAGCATGAAGCCAACAAAAAAGTAATATCACTGCATAGAGATGTCATTATTCATAAGTCCGACAAATCTAGACGCATCAAAAATCACATTGCTTTGATACGTACCAAAACATCCAAGGGTTTGGTGGACGTCCTGGCCACAGTGGAGCTTCAGCTCCTTCATTGTAGACACTGCGCTGGGTTTTTTGCCTAGAACGCCTTGCAGCTCAGAGTGGATCTAAAAGGGGAAAGAAGAGGATGGTAGGAAACAAGATGGTGAGACAACTTGAGCACTGGTGGGTCAAGAAAGGCAAGATTCATTTTTATGTACCGTAAAAACTTCAACTAAACGCAGTCTCCCTTTTAATAGCCGGGCTTCGGCACACATTTCGGCCAATAAACACCCGTTTCAAAAAAAAATAAAAAAAATAATACTGTTTAACAAGGTTGCCACGGACACAGCTGATATTCCCAGTCATGTGCATTAAAACTTGTTTTTTTTAAATTTTTATTTCTGTCATCGTTGCTAGCCATGGCGCCATGAAGCCCAAAACTGAGGGTGTATGATAGGCATCCTAGTCTTTGCAAGTCTGATTCGCGATGGATTTGTAATTAGAATGTTTATACTGGTCACAATAGACAGCATGGTTGTCTTTTCCATATTTTATTGAGCAAAAGCTGTGTGCATTAAGGAAATAGATAATAATCTAATAATGTTCAGTGAAGCAAATAAATGCTGGGCTATTAATTGAAGTTTTACGGTAACAGATCAGGGCAGTAGCATGTATTCGCTCTAATGTTACCTATATATTTACCAGAGTGTTTCTTCAGTGTAATTCTAAGTTACCTTTGATCTTAGATTGGACTTTTTATCTACCCATCTTTTGCAGGATAGCAGGGAGGTGCGATCCTCACTCTTCAGGGCTTTCTCCGTGAAGGCCAGCACATATGTCTGCCTCTCTCCCAGCTTCCTAAGATGGGCCTGTCTCTCTGTGACACACTCACTCTCCTTCCAACAGTGATCCTAGGCAACAAACAATGAGACAATTACCAATCATTCAAATATAGAGTGCAGCATCAAGTTATCTACACAGCTGGCTGGACTCTGTGGACAAAACAGTGATTTTTCATTGGCAGGACTGGGTTGACTCAGGGAATTAAGTTGACTTGCAAGTTGCATGAGCAGTAACCTCATCTGAGACCTGAAGATACCTGGGCTTTAGCTCAGCAGTCTAAACATCATCTTCAGTCCCTCAGACTAATTTGGTCTACAACTTGGTTGGTTCAGCAGTGAGAAAGTATGAACAAAATACAAACTGGTAAAAAAAAAGTGCTTTACTGGTAGAGCATGTGGGTAGGGTTGCTATCTCCATACTAAAGCTAATTCGGCTTTGAGGTTTATAATTAACACCTAATTCTGAATTGTTGTCGAATGGACAAAAATGTTTAGAATATTTCTCCTATAGCTGCCGTTTCCATTACACGTCTGTTTTTTTGGGGGCGACGTTGCTTTTGTCGAATTAACCTGCATCAATGGAAACATGCCTACTGACAAGAGAAATTATGTCCAATGCACAGCCTAACATGGTGAGGCCCCGCAAGAGCAATTAGCAAAGCAAATGGTCCATCACAACGCATTGCATTATTGACATCTGTGATTTACATAACATTTACATTTTAGTCACGCTGGGAGGTGCTGTGGGATTATTTAAGATACTCTTTGAAGATGTAGGGTTTCAGATGTTTTCGGAAGATGGGCAGGGAATCTGCTGTCCTAGCTTCAGGGAGAAGCTGGTTCCACTATTGGAGTATGAGGACAGAAGAGCTTTGACTGGGCTGAGCGTGAACCACCCTTCCGTATGGGTGGAAGGGCCAAGAGACCAGATTCCGCCAATCTGATGTGTGTGAAATGTTACCTGCATTTCCCTGGAAAGCTGCATGGCCCTCTTCACTAGGACACTCCAGATGCCCTTGAGGATATCCTTGACCTCTGTCCTCACACTCTCCTGCAGATCCTCCAAGTCAGACAGCCTGGGGGAAAAGTTGACACAGCTAGCTATGACATTTATTCATTCTATCATGGGACTAAATGACCACAAATGAACCGATCAACAATGACAGACCCAGTGAGACTTGGATACTGTCTTTGATACAGCAGACTCCTGAACAATTGGTGTGCCGCCATCATCATTTTCATTCACGCACACCCAGACACAAACGCGTTAACTGACCGTCCATCCAGGTCCTGTAGGTTCTGTTGCACAGTCCCTCTCTGCATCCTCACAGTCTCGATTAGATACTGTAAGCATTTCCTCTGCTCTTGTAAAGCGTCCTGGGCAAACTGGTACCTAGAGGAAATAAACAGAAATGACAGAAAGAGAGAACATCAAGTAGTAAGTAGTAAGGTAAGGCATGAGGGAACTGATGACATCTATGGTCTCCATATGCATATTTAGAATGCCGCAGGAAGAGATGGCTGACGTTTTACGGGCTCCTAACCAATTGTGCTATTGTGCATTATTTGTGACTTGTTTTGTACATAATGTTTTTGCCACCGTCTCTTATGACCGAAAAGAGCTTCTGGATAGAAGGACAGCGATTACTCACCTCGCACTGGAATATTTTTTCTTTAATGAGTCAGACGCAAATAACTTAATTCTGACAAGGCCCAAATCCCCATCAATCGCATGAAGAAGAGACAGAGATAACGGGGACGTCGGTCGGGTGCCTTGTAAGGATCCGACGGTGAGTGGGTAATCCGCCTCTATCATCAGTCCTATTAGGCAACGTGAAATCATTGGATAATAAACTGGATGAGCTCCGATCAAGACTATCCTACCAAACGGTCATTCAAAACTGTAATATCTTATGTTTCACCGAGTCGTGGCTGAACGACGACATGGATAACATACAGCTGGCAGGGTTTTCTGTGCATCGGCAAGATAGAACAGCTGCCTCCGGTAAGACAAGGGGTGGCGGTCTGTGTCTATTTGTAAACAGCAGCCGTTGCACGACATCTAATATTAAGGAAGTTTCAAGGTTTTGTCCGCCTGAGGTAGAGTACCTTATGATAAGCTGTAGACCACACTATCTACCAAGAGAGTTTATCTATATTTTTCGTAGCCCTCTATTTACCACCACAAACCGATGCTAGCACTAAGACCGCACTCAACCAACCTTAAGGCCATAAGCAAACAAGAAAATGCTCATCTAGAGGCGGCGCTCCTAGTGGCCGGGGACTTTAATACAGGGAAACTTAAATCCATTTCTACCAGCATGTGCAACCAGAGGGGGGGATAAAAAAAAGCTCTCCCTCACTCCCAATTTGGAAAATTAATTCATAATTCTATCCTCCTGATTCCTGCTTACAAGTAAAAACTAAAGCAGGAAGTACCAGTGACTCAATCAATACTGAACTGATTAGATAACGCAGATGCTAAGCTACAGGACTGTTTCGCTAGCAGACTGGAATATGTTCCGCGATTCTTCCGATGGCATTGAGGAGTACACCACATCAGTCACTGGCTTCAACAATAAGTGCATCGATGACGTCGTCCTCACAGTGACCGTACGTACATACCCCAACCAGAAGCCATGGATTACAGGTAACATCCGCACTGAGCTAAAGGCTAGAGCTTCCTGCTATGCCCTCCGATGAACCATCAAACAGGCAAAGTGTCAATACAGGACTTACATTGAATCGTACCACACAGGCTCCGATGATCATGTGGCTTGGCTTCCAAACTATTATGTGCTACAAAGGGAAGCACAGCTGCAAGCTGCCCAGTGACACGAGCCTACCAGATGAGCTAAATGACTTCTATGCTCGCTTCGAGGCAAGCAACATTGAAGCATGGATGAGAGCACCAGCTGTTCCGGACAAATGTGTGATCACGCTCTCCGTAGCTGATGTGAGTAAGACCTTTAAACAGGTCAACATTCACAAGGCCGCAGGGACAGACGGATTACCAGGACGTGTACTCCGAGCATGCGCTAACCACCTGGCAAGTGTCTTCAGACATTTTCAACCTGTCCCTGACGAAGTCTGTAATACCAACATGTTTCAAGCAGACCACCATAGTGCCTGTGCCCAAGAACACTAAGGTAACCTGTCTAAATTACTTCCGACCCGTAGCACTCACGTCTGTAGCCATGAAGTGCTTTGAAAGGCTGGTCATGGCTCACAACACCATTATCCCAAAAACCCTAGACGCACTCCAATTTGCATACCACCCCAACAGATCCACACATGACACAATCTCTATTGCATTCCACACTGCCCTTTCTCACCTGGACAAAAGGAACACCTACGTGAGTATGCTATTCATTGACTACAGCTCAGCGTTCAACACTATAGTGCCTTCAAAGCTAAACACTACGCTAAGGACCCTGGGACTAAACACCTCCCTCTGCAACTGGATCCTGGACTTTGACGGGCCGCCTCCAGGTGGTAAGAGTAGGTAACAACAAATCTGCCACGCTGATCCTCAACACAGGGGCCACTCAGGGGTGCGTGCTCAGTCCCCTCCTGTACTCCCTGTTCACATATGACTGCATGGCAAAGCACGACTCCAACACCATCATACAACAGTGTTAGGCCTGATCACCGACACTGATGAGACAGCCTATAGGGAGGAGGTCAGAGACCTGGCAGTGTGGTTCCAGGATAATAACCTCTCCTGTTATCAAGACAAAGGAGATGATCATGGACTACAGGAAAAGGAGGGCCGAGTACGACGGGGCTGTAGTGGAGCAGGTTGAGAGCTTCAAGTTCCTTGGAGTCCACATCACCAACGAACTATCATGGTCCAAACACACCAAGACATTCGTGAAGAGGGCACGACAACACCTATTCCCCCTCAGGAGACTGAAAAGATTTGGCATGGTTCTTCAGATCCTCGAAAAGTTCTATAGCTGCATGGCAGCTGCATGGCAACTGCTCGGCAACTGCTCGCACTCCGACCGCAAGGCACTAGAGAGTAGTGCGTACAGCCCAGTACATCACTGGGGCCAAGCTTCCTGGCATCCAGGACCTCTATAACAGGCGTTGTCAGCGTTGTCTGGAGGAAACCTGGCACCATCCCTTCGGTGAAGCATGGCAGTGGTAGCATCGTGCTGTGGGGATGTTTTTCAGCAGCAGGGACTGGGAAACTAGTCAGGATCGAGGGAAAGATGAACAGAGCAAAGTACAGAGAGATCCTTGATGAAAACCTGCGCCAGACCGCTCAGGACATCAGACTGGGGCAAAGGTTCACCTTCCAACAGGACAACAACCCTAAACACACAGCCAAGACAACGCAGGAGTGGCTTCAGGATAATGTCCTTGAGTGGCCTAGCCAGAGCCCGAACTTGAACCCAATCAAACATCTCTAAAGAAACCTTAAAATAGCTGTGCAGCGATGCTCCCCATTCAACCTGAAAGAGCGTGAGAGGATCTGCAGAGAAGATTGGGAGAAACTCCCCAAATACAGGTGTGCCAAGCTTGTAGTGTCATACCCAAGAAGACGAGGTTGTAATCGCTGCCAAAGGTGCTTCAACAAAGTACTGACTAAAGGGTCTGAATACTTATGTAAATGTGATTAGTTGAATTTTTATTACATTTGCAAAAATTTCTAAACCTGTTTTTGCTTTGTCATTATGGGGTATTGTGAGTAGATTGAGGGGGGGAAAAATACGTTATCCATTTTAGAATAAGGCTGTAACGTAACAAAATTAGGAAAAGGTCAAGGGGTCTGAATACATTGTGAATGCACTGTAGCTCCATTCCCTGTATATAGCTCCATTCCTGTATATTTTACTGTTGGGAAGGGCTCGTAAGCAAGCATTTCATGATAAAGTCTACACCTGTTGTATTCGGCGCATGTGACAAATACAATTTTATTTGGAGGTGCTTGAAGGAAATCTTACTTGTGCTCCTTGTGGAAGGTTAGCTGACAATCACGGCAAGTCAGCTGATCACAAGTCACACAGAAAAGCTTCATCTGCTCTCTCTTATGGATGGGACACAACGCCGTCCTGCTGAAACCTGGAGATCGAACATTTCACGCCATCACTGACAGCTAATAAATATCCAACTGCGGGCGTTAACACTGCTTTGAATAAGGTGTTCCATTGGATTAAAAAGTTTAATTGGCCAGTGCTAAATGTTTGTGGTCATCGCCTGGTCTGACATAATGGCAGAAGGTTGTACCTGGAGGTAATTGGGGTAGGACATTATGGTTGCGTGTTAACTTCACCCTCTTGTGGGCTGCCACACAGTCAGAGCAGAGCGGTTCGCCACATTCTACACACCAGCCACAGACCACAGGCTCATCACAACCCCCACACTGAAAGAGAGGGGTATCATATCAGCTTTCATTCCATTCATAGCCAACAATACATTGAGTGATACATATTATTTTGTTCACTGTCATTCACAGCAGCACCCATCCATTACCTACCCAGGGTTTTGAATCAGTGGTGAAGCTAGGGAGGAAAGGATTGTCAATGATTTCGGAAGAAGTGTATTGCCTTCCACAGACCGGACATTCTAGGAGAAAATGGAAGTGATATTCAATTCACAGGATGGACAGGAATGCTTGTCTGCAATCACTTTTTCATGTCTTGAACAGACTTACACGTTTACCACAGAAATGGTTTGATTAGTCCATGTGTGGCATCTTTTAATTATTGGACCAACTGTGAATCAGACTGGTCAGAGACTGAATCTGATCCGTGGTCAAGTCTCTTCAGCCTAGTTATACTAAATGCAACCTAATCACTAAAATTCTTAATAGTTTCTAAATAGTGTGACATCTTTCAACATGGCTCACCTGTCTTGAAATCACTTAGGGGAACACACTCCCGACACACAGAATGTAGGCATGGTAGGAGTTGAGGATTTCTGTCAGGCTTCAATTCCATACAACACAAACCACAAACATCGAGGGGCCACAGTGGTCGCACGGTTACAGGCGCGGTTGTCCCCCTGTCAGCTCTCGGAGATACCATTTCACCAAACGATTATAAACCGTCTACCCGGGTAATCACCATGAAACAAAAAGGTGGGTTATTAAAAGTGAAATGCGTACAATGACACTAAGCATTCACCTGGGGTCACACTGGCACAGTTCGTTTACTTTTAGCATATTGAGGTAACGTTAAATGGTTTATGGCCACGTCTTATGACTTGAGATAGTGAGACTAGCTAGTAACGTTTGTAGCAAGGACGTCAAATCAATTTCCACGCGACACTTGGCTAGTTAATGACGAGCAACTTAAAGTCTAGTCATTCGGCTTTAACTTACATTAAAACGATTGTATTAAAATTAGCCAGCGGTAACCAGCTTGCCTCAGACTCCAACAAACATGTTATGTGGCGCAAAGGCAGAAAAATAAAAACGTGTGTTCTTTCTGTGGCGTTATTGCGACTCTCAATTACCGAATCCTAAATCGAAGGGGCAATCTGCAGTTCAAACAATAACGAAACAACCCCGCCACTATTTCGGTAAACAAATGCGGGATGGGGCTGAACAAAATTTATAGACAGAACTGTGTATGCAAGGCCTGACCATCTATTATATACAATTTTATTTTAAACCATGTTTTGAGTCTATACAGTGTTAGTTTACAATTACAAAGGAGTACAACAAGTGTATACTTTGGGTTCTGATGGGGTTGGACAGTTGAACTAAGATCATGAGGAACAATGGCTATATATCATGAAATTAAAAGTCCATAAATATACATAGCAATCACAAATTTCCCCTTTAAAGACAGAGCAACAACATGAGAGGGTTGTGTGGAAAGGCACCAGGCAGGCTACATCTAGGGACTTTTTCCATCCTCTCTCCTCCATCCTCTCTCCTCCATGACCCGAAAACCGATAAAAGGTCAATGCGTTAGTAGGCAAACGGATGTGTCTATTCCTCCGATAGCCACATTTCGAGGATGAATCTGCCACAGACCCTTTGTATCAGCTTTTTTCTGTCGGAGGAGATAAGCATGCACACATTTAAAAACATTATGCAACTTATCGTTTTATCTATCATGTTTTTTCACAACAAACTTCATTTATGCATTTATTTTGGGATCCACCCATATAAATGTCATTTGCCTGATGAGGTGCGAGTGGACACGCAACCAAAATGTGTAAGCATGAACAAAGTCTTTGGCCTACGGATGGTGAAATTATTATACATTATTCGATTAATACTGTAATAATTGTAAGTACAGGCAATGAAATGTGTAATTGAGCATGATTTATTTGATTAATACTGTCATGTTTTCAATTCCACTTTGTATGCTCTACTACACAAGCCTAAGTGAAGTGAGCACATGGAATGCAAATTGTTAAACATTTTATGAAGCATTTTGTGTTACATGGTAAGAATATGACTGACTTATTTGGCCTGCTAAATGGCTCCTTTTTCATCTGATTAAGTTATAAGTTAGCATACCATCATCTTAGTACATAAAACACAACAGTATGCTGACACCTTTGCACTCTCTACATAAAGGCTTCCGCCCTTTGGCCCGTTAATGTAATACAGCCTTCAGTCAACAAACTCACTGCTAAGCTGGAGCTGAAACCCTTCAAAGTGTTCTTTTCAGCTCTCCCTCACATCACTGGTCACCACAGTAGTCCTGATGTCTGAGCGATGGCCTCGCTGTCCATCAGTGGGTAATATAAGCCTCAGTCCTCTACCCTTACCCTCTAAGCACAGACCCTTGTCCTCCAACAAGTCTCTGGGAAATCACACCTCTGACACTAATATGGTTTGTGCTCCCACCTCTTCTGCCACTCCCTCCATCCCAACTGTGCTCTTTAGCCAGTCTTCGGAGGGTACAGGCACTAAGAGCAGTTGCTCCTCCTGCTGCTGGCTGTCCGCTGGCTCTGCTTCTATGCAGTTCAGGTCTGTGAGGAGTAGCCCCTGCTGGGAGGCTGGGCCAGGCTGCAGAAACTGAACCCGGCTGTGGGTATCCTGCGGTGCTGTTCTGCCCGAGGGCTGTGCCTGTATCTGCTGCAGGCCCACCTGTGATTGTGTTTGCAACAGGGGGATGGACAGCTGAGGGTTGCAGTGAAGTTCCATGCCAGCTTTCACCCCTTTCTCAGGTGGCAGCGCTACCTTGACTACCAGCACACCTCCACCACTCTCAGATGCGCCACAGTGACAGTTGTAGCTTTCATAGATTTGCTGTGGCGCTCCTCCACATGTTGTGGCCTCTCCAATCTTTCGACCTCGAGCCTTCTTTGGAATTCGTCTTCCTCTTCGACCCTCTTTCTCCCTCTCATCAACGCAAGAGCTCCAAGAGCCATCATCCACAGTTCCCTGTCCACCTTTTCTTATCCGAGAGCTTCCCCCGGACACTTTAACCCCATTGTCCTCTCGCCCTCTTCCACAGTAGAAGTAGTAACCCCCCTCCTCTTAAACCCCAAGTCCTCTGGCACTTCATCCATCTCAGTCTCCTCTGGCTCAGCCAGGTTGGCACCTCCTCCTGCCCTATCTCCATCTCCTCTCCAACCCCTGAATTCGACCTCCCCTGCCCTTAGCTCTGTCCCGTGAGCGAAGCAGGGTGTGTTTCAGAAGATTTTCTCTAAGGCGCAGGAGCGCATGCCGCAGCCGGTTCTCCCTCCGCCTGGCCGCACTGAGCAGCCGCAGGGACTTTTCCAGGCTGTCGGTGGCTCTCTCATAACACTTCCACCACACCAGGGGACAGTGCTGAGCATAGTTGTGTTCCTTGTGCAGGTAGAAGCCGGGAGGTGGAGGGAGGCGCAGCATGTGTTGCGATGGGGAATGAGGACAGGGAGAGGATGGAGAGCCAGGAGGGTCTCCAGGTGAAGTGCCTGATGGGTGTTGAGGGGGACTCTGTGGTGTTTTGACAGTTGGTGCAGATATTCCCTGTGGGGAGGGAGGGACTGTGCCCTGTTCCATCTGACTATTCGGTTCCCAATTGGGTGTCTCAGAGCAATGAACTTGTTCTCCACTACCTATATTTTTGTCTTCAGTTTCTTGTTGTGCGCCATTCTGGCTGTCTTGTTCCACTTTCAGATAGCGGGACCTCAGAAAAAAGGGAAGATGACTATTATCACGGATCACAGCTCTGCGCTACATGTACAATAGCGACTCATAGTTTATAATCATAAAGTGTACGACTACAATCACACCGGACACCGTACTTCCATATCCACACGCGATTAACACATTTTTGATTGTTAAGTTTTCTTACCTAGTCTGTAGGCTTATGACAGTCTGTTTGCCCTTTCCTCTAGGAATTTCCCACCTTCTTCTTCCTCCTGGCTGCGGGACCATTTTGAAGACTGTGGGCGATGCATCAGCCTTCAGTACCCACTGTGTAAAGTTACCAGAAGGTAAGATTAGGAACATTTAAAATGCTGGCAGTTACATTTTACATTTACATTTTAGTCATTTAGCAGACGCTCTTATCCAGAGTTATCCTTGATAAACTGTTACAGTGCATTCACAAAGTATTCAAACCCCTTGACTTTTTCCACATTTTGTTAGGTTACAGCATTATTCTAAAATGTATTAAATCGTTTTTTCCCCTCATCAATCTATACACAATACACCATAATGACAAAGCAAAAACAGCTTTTTCAAAATTTTAGCAAATGTATTAAAAATTAAAAACTGAAATTTCACATTTACATAACTATTCAGACCCTTTACTCAGTACTTTGTTGAAGGACCTATGTTTATTTTTGTATTTATTTATTTAACCTTTATCTTATTTACAATGACGGCCTATACTGGCCAAACCCGGACGACGCTGGGCCACTCAAGGACATTCAGAGACTTCTCGAAACCATCCCTGCGTTGTCTTTGCTGTATGCTTAGGGTCGTTGTCCTGTTGGAAGGTGAACCTTCGCCCCAGTCTGAGGCTCTGGAGCAGGTTTTCATCAAGGATCTCTCTGTACTTTGCTCTGTTAATTTTTCCCTCGATCCTGACTAGTCTACCAGTCCCTGCCGCTAAAAAACATCTCCACAGCATGATGCTGCCACCACCATGTTTCACCGTAGGGATGGTGCCAGGTTTCCTCCAGACATGATGCTTGGCATTCATGCCAAAGAGTTCAATCTTCGTTTCAACAGAGAATTTTGTTTCTCATTGTCTGAGAGTCCTTTAGGTGCCTTTTGGCAAACTCAAAGCGGGTTGTCATGTGCCTTTTACTGAGGAGTGGCTTCTGTCTGGCCACTCTACCATAAAGGCCTGATTGGTGGAGTGCTGCAGAGGTGGTTGTCCTTTTGGAAGGTTCTCCCATCTCCACAGAGGAACAGTTATATTTTCTTTAATTTCAGTCCTTATACAGACATCCCCCAAAAATTAGGATTAAGGGGTCAGACTGCAACTCTAACCATCAATACATAAATAGCTCAAAAGGTGAACTAGTGGCTAGTCCTAACCACCCCGCTACTAAGGCTGACATTTTTCCAGTGGCAACTAGGCACTAGAGATACTTTTGACCATGTAGTGTATGTGGACACCTGGTCGTTGAAAATCTCATCCCAAAATCATGGGCATTAATATGGAGTTGTTTCCACCTTAGCTGCTATAACAGCCTCCACTCCTCTGGGAAGGCTTTCCACTAGATGTTGGAACATTGCTGTGGGGATTGCTTCCGTTCAGCCACAAGAGCATTAGTGAGGTCAGGCACTGATGTTGGGCGATTTGGCCTTGCTCACAGTCGGTGTTACAATTCATCCCAAAGGTATTCAATTGGGTTGAGGTCAGGGCTCTGTGCAGGCCAGTCAAGTTCTTCCACACCGATCTCGACAAACCATTTCTGTATGGACCTTGCTTTGTTCACCTGGGCATTGTCATGCTGAAACAGAAAAGGCCTTCCACAAAGTTGGAAGCACAGAATCATCTAGAATGTCATTGTTTGCTGTAGAGTTAAGATTTACTTTCACTGGAACTAAGGGGCCCGAACCATGAAAAACAGCCCCAGACAATTATTCCTCCTCCACCAAATTTTACAGTTGGCACTATGCATTGGGGCAGGTAGCGTTCTCCTGGCATATGCCAAACCCAGATCCGTCCGTCGGACTGCCAGAGGGTGAAGCATGATCCAGAGTCCAATTGCGGTGAGCTAACCACCACTCCAGCCGACGCTTGGCATTGCACATGGTGATCTAAAACTTATGTGCGGCTGCTCGGCCATGGAAAACCATTTCATGAAGCTCCCGACGAACAGTACTTGTGCTGACGTTGCTTCCAGAGGCAGTTTGGAACTCGGTAGGGAATGGGTTTCCATGGCCGGACAGACGATTTTTACATGCTACTCGCTTCAGCGGTCCCATTCTGTGAGCTTGTGGCTCTGCGGCTGAGCCGTTGTTGCTCCTAAACGTTTCCACTGCACAATAACAGCATTTAGAGTTGACTGGGGCAGCAATACATTTGATTAACTGATTTGTTGGAAAGGTGGAATCCTATGGTGGTGCCACGTTGAAAGTCACTGTGCTCTGCAGTACGGGCCACTCTCCTGCCAATGTTTATCTATGGAGATTGCATGTCTATGTGCTTGATTTTATACACCTATCAGCAACGGGTGTGGCTGAAACAGCCAAATCCACAAATTTGAAGGGTATGTAGTGTACATTATCACCTGACCTATGGAATTCCGAGTAAACACTGCCCTCTATCAGTTGGAAGAGACACTACATACCTGACTCCTGAGAGTTCAAAATTCTCTGGGGTGAACCAAACAAGCTTAATGAAGACTTACAATAGATTTAGAGGGGTTGGGTTAAATGCAGAAGACACATTTCAGTTAATGCATTCAGTTGTACAACACACTAGGTATCCCCCTTTCTCTTTCCTTTCCAAAGTAATACATAGCATGCACATGGTTATTAGATTAAGTAGAAGGTCAGTGTTCATTTCAAAATCTTCTAATATATATATATATATATATGTATATATAACAAACATACAAATGCTAGGTTAGGAACAACCTAAAAACCTAAAACAAAATTTAAAAAAGAGTGTGCAAAGCTGTCATCAAGGCAAAGGGTGGCTACTTTGAAGAATCTAAAAACTAAAATATATTTTTATTTGTTTCACACTTTTTTGGTTAATACATGATTCCATATGTTTATTTCATAGTTTTGATGTCTTCACTATTATTCTACAAAGTAAAAAAAATAAAAAATAAAGAAAAACCCTTGAATGAGTAGGTGTGTCTGTAACGTCCTGACCAGAGTTCTTATGTGTTTTGCTTGTTTAGTGTTGGTCAGGGCGTGAGCTGGGTGGGAATTCTATGTTGTGTGTCTAGTTCGTCTGTTTCTGTGTCCAGCCTAATATGGTTCTCAATCAGAGACAGCTGTGAATCGTTGTCCCTGATTGAGAATCATATATAGGTGGCTTGTTTTGTGTTGGGGATTGTGGGTGGTTGTTTCCTGTCTCTGTGTTTGTTCTGCACCAGATAGGACTGTCTCGGTTTTCACGGTTTGTTATTTTGTTATTTGTTAAGTGTTCATGGTTATTGTTTAATTAAACATGTTGAGCACTGGCTACGCTGCATTTTGGTCCTCTCCTTCATCCCAAGAAGAAAACCGTTAGTGTCCAAACTTTTAACTGGTACTGTACGTATTAACTTATACACATCATTGTGGACTATAGGCTACTGTGTCTTTTCTATCTTTACCTAGTGTAGCCACTTAAAGCCACTACAAGTGAACAAAAGTAAACTTTATTATCAAAGACAAAATGCTTTGTCTGACTTGTTTCCTAACCCAATAACAGCTCAGGTGTGCTGTACATTCCCAAGCTTGAAGAAAATGAACTGAGACACGGTTCCCTGGATGTGTTCATGCCAAATGAAAATGTAATTTAAAGAAATCTGTGAAATTACATATTTACTACTAGGCCCATCAGTAGCGGTATGTCAGGTAAAATCACTGGGTAAGCCAATTCCCCCCCCTTCCCCCAAAAAGCCATTGTTACTATCTTATGTGCCTGGATAATTGTGTTTGCTCTATAACCTGTTCATTCATATGCCTTGCGACCGTGATATCAAATCAAATCAAATTGTATTGGTCACATACACATTTTTAGCAGATTTTATTGGGGGTGTAGCGAAATGGTTGTTTTCTTAGCTCAAACAGTGCACTAGTATCTAACAATTCACAACAATACACACATATCTAAACGTAAAAGAATGGAATTAAGAAATATATCAATGTTAGGATGTCGGAGTGGCATTGACTAAAATACAGTGGAATATAGTATATACATATGAGATGAGTAAAATTAGCACATGTTTTATACTTTTTTTTGTCAAGTGTGGTCAGATGCTCGCTGGCTTCCCTTGCCTTCAACGCTACAGGCGGCAAACATGGTCATACCTTTTTGGACCAGACAGCATCAGATAGATGGCCTACACATAGAGAGACAGAGGGGCGCTATTTCACTCGCTCAGATGCTTTCTCCTGTTCGATACATTCAGCCTCTTGTAAATTGAAGGACAATTATGAAACACAGAGAGACGAAAGAAACTAAAACATATTTTGTCTTTCTCAATGCTTTAATGCAAAAAAAGAAACCAGTGCAAAGCAATTCCTCATACTATCAATGTTACAGATCGAGCAGAAACACATGACACATTTCACTCTAGTTTAATTTCACATTAATCATCTAACCATGATCCTGCCTGTGGCCAAAGGGACCATCTGAAATGCTGAACTATGCTATGCGAAGCAGTCACCAACTCGTCGCTCACCTCATACCTTATTCACCATGACATCTCTTTAAGCCAAACTTGTCAACCGCATCATTGGTGGTATTCCTGCCCAACTCAAGTCGCCACTTCTCCCCAGCCAGCATGCCATTTCTGGAGTGGAAGACTTTTGCCAGGGAGGCGCTCATAGGAGAGGGGATGTACTCTTCACAGCGTGAGCCTCCAAGGCTGGGAGCACATTGCACCGTGTAGGAGAAGTAGAATGTGCCATATTTGAACACACAGACGTCATTCACCTTTCCTCTACGCAGATCAAAGGAACATTCACCCAGGACATTTTTGTTCCAAACAGCCCCGTCTGTGTCATACACCTTGAAAGTGAGTTTGGTGGCAAAGTTGATATGGATGGGTCCGAATTCAAAGCTCTCTGGCCAAACGGGATTGTCGTCATCTCAAATCAAATCAAATCAAATCAAATTTTATTAGTCACATACACATGGTTAGCAGATGTTAATGCGAGTGTAGCGAAATGCTTGTGCTTCTAGTTCCGACAATGCAGTAATAACCAACAGTAATCTAACCTAACAATTCCACGCTACTACCTTACACACACACACAAGTGTGAAGGGATAAAGAATATGTACATAAAGATATATGGATGAGTGGTGGTACAGAACGGCATGGCAGATGCAGTAGATGGTATAGAGTACGGTATATACATATGAGATGAGTACTGTAGGGTATGTAAACATAAAGTGGCATAGTTTAAAGTGGCTAGTGGTACATGTATTGCATAAAGATGGCAAGATGCAGATGATAGATGGTAGATGATATAGAGTACAGTATATACATATGAGATGGGTAATGTAGGGTATGTAAACATTGTATTAAGTGGCATTGCTTAAAGGTGGCTAGTGGGTACATTTTACATAATTTCCATCAATTCCCATTTTTAAAGTGGCTGGAGTTGAGTCAGTATGTTGGCAGCGGCCGCTAAATGTTAGTGGTGGCTGTTTAACAGTCTGATGGCCTTGAGATAGAAGCTGTTTTTCAGTCTCTCGGTCCCTGCTTTGATGCACTGTACTGACCTCGCCTTCTGGATGATAGCGGGGTGAACAGGCAGTGGCTTGGGTGGTTGTTGTCCTTGATGATCTTTATGGCCTTCCTGTGACATCGGGTGGTGTAGGTGTCCTGGAGGGCAGGTAGTTTGCCCCTGGTGATGCGTTCTGCAGACCTCACTACCCTCTGGAGAGCCTTACGGTTGTGGGCGGAGCAGTTGCGTACCAGGCGGTGATACAGCCCGACAGGATGCTCTCGATTGTGCATCTGTAGAAGTTTTGTGAGTGCTTTTGGTGACAAGCCGAATTTCTTCAGCCTCCTGAGGTTGAAGAGGCGCTGCTGCGCCTTCTTCACAACGCTGTCTGTGTGGGTGGACCAATTCAGTTTGTCCGTGATGTGTACACCGAGGAACTTAAAACTTTCCACCTTCTCCACTACTGACCCGTCGATGTGGATAGGGGGGTGCTCTCTGCTGTTTCCTGAAGTCCAAATCATCTCCTTTTGTTTTTGTTGACGTTGGAGTATGAGGTTATTTTCTGACACCACACTCCGAGGGCCCTCACCTCCTCCCTGTAGGCCGTCTCGTCGTTGTTGGTGATCAAGCCTACCCACTGTAGTGTCATCCGCAAACTTGATGATCGAGTTGGAGGCGTGCATGCCACGGCAGTCGTGGGTGAACAGGGAGTACAGGAGAGGCTCAGAACGCACCCTTGTGGGGCCCAGTGTTGAGGATCAGCGGGGTGGAGATGTTGTTACTACCCTCACCACCTGGGGCGGCCCGTCAGGAAGTCCAGGACCCAGTTGCACAGGGGGGGTCGAGACCCAGGGTCTCGAGCTTGATGACGAGTTTGGAGGGTACTATGGTGTTAAATGCTGAGCTGTAATCGATGAACAGCATTCTCACATGGGTATTCCTCTGTCCAGATGGGTTAGGGCAGTGTGCAGTGTGGTTGCGATTGCGTCGTCTGTGGACCTATTGGGTCGGTAAGCAAATTGGAGTGGGTCTAGGGTGTCCGGTAGGGTGGAGGTGATATGGTCCTTGCTAGTCTCTCAAAGCACTTCATGATGACGGAAGTGAGTGCTACGGGGCGATAGTCGTTTAGCTCAGTTACCTTAGCTTTCTTGGGAAACAGGAACAATGGTGGCCCTCTTGAAGGCTGTGGGAACAGGCAGACTGGGATAAGGATTGATTGAATATGTCCGTAAACACACCAGCCAGCTGGTCTGCGCATGCTCTGAGGACGCGGCTGGGAATGCCGTCTGGGCCTGCAGCCTTGCGAGGGTTAACACGTTTAAATGTTTTACTCACCTCGGCTGCAGTGAAGGAGAGCCGCAGTTTTGGTAGGGGGCCGTGTCAGTGGACTGTGTTGTCCTCAAAGCGGGCAAAAAAGTTGTTTAGCCTGTCTGGGAGCAAGACATCCTGGTCCTCGACGGGGCTGGTTTTCTTTTTGTAATCCGTGATTGACTGTAGACCCTGCCACATATACCTCTTGGTGTCTGAGCTGTTGAATTTCGACTCGATTTTGTCTCTGTACTGAGACTTAGCCTGTTTGATTGCCTTGCGGAGAGAATAGCTACACTGTTTGTAATTCGGTCATGCTTCCGGTCACCTTGCCCTGGTTAAAAGCAGTGGTTTCGCGCTTTCAGTTTCACGCGAATGCTGCCGTCAATCACCGGTTTCTGGTTTGGGAATGTTTTTATCGTTGCTGTGGGTACGACATCGTCAATGCACTTCCTAATGAACTCGCTCACGAATCAGCATATTCGTCAATATTGTTGTTGGACGCGATGCGGAACAATATTCCAATCCGCGTGATCGAAGCAGTCTGGAAGCGTGGATTCAGATTGGTCGGACCAGCGTTGAACAGACCTGAGCGCGGGAGCTTGTTGTTTGAGTTTCTGTTTGTAGGCAGGAAATCAACAAAATGGAGTCGTGGTCAGCTTTTTCCGAAAGGGGGCGGGGGAGGCCTTGTAAGCGTCGCGGAAATAGTGTAGCAATGGTCCAGTGTTTTTCCAGCCCTGGTAGCAAATCGATATGCTGATAGAATTTAGGGAGTTTTGTTTTTAGATTAGCCTTGTTAAATCCCCAGCTACGATGAATGCAGCCTCAGGGTGTGTGGTTTCCAGTTTACAAAGAGTCAGATAAAGTTCGTTCAGGGCCATCGATGTGTCTGCTTGGGGGGATGTATACGGCTTGTGATTATGATTGACGAGAATTCCCTTGGTAGAAATGCGGTCGCATTTGATTGTGAGGAGTTCTAGATCAGGTGAACAGAACGACTTGAGTTCTTTGTGTGTTATTATGATGGTCACACCACTTCTCGTTAATCATAAGGCATACCCCCCGCCCTCTTCTTACCGGAAAGATGTTTGTGTTTCTGTCGGCGCGATGCATGGAGAAACCAGCTGGCTGCACCCGACTCCGTTAGCGTCCCTTGAGTTAGCCATGTTTTCCGTGAAGCAGAGCACGTTGCAATCCCTGATGTCTCTCTGGAATGCTACCCGTGCTCGGATTTCAATCAACCTTATTGTCAAGAGACTGGACATTGGCGAGTAGTATGCTGGGAGTGGAGCGCGATGTGCCCTGTCTCCGAAGCCTGACCACGAGACCGCCACGTTTTCCCCTTTTTCGGCGTGCCAGGGTTCGCCGGCTGGGATCAGATCGCATTGTATTGTAATGACCTGACTAGATTATAAATGAACAATTGTCCAGACAGAGGCTTGAGTTTGCGAATTGACGGTTTATTAAACCAACTTACACAGGCCTACTGTTTTGGGCCGTAGCACACGCCAAATAGATGACAGATACCACAAGCCAATCGTGACCTTCTCTTGTGAAGCCACGCAGACGTAAGAGAGAGAGAACAAGGCTGAACCTGGTCTTAACTTCCAATGCTCCACCCCCTGCCCCAACCCCCCTCCACGCCACTCCGCCAACCACCAGGATGCCCGGCATCAGAACATTCCAGGCATTCCCGTGATTGGCAGATAGCAGGTTGATTGACAATGTCAGACCCCGCGAACACCGGGTACTGGTCAGTACAACACAACACCTCCTAGCCTAACACATAACACACACAGCTGTCTGTGGGGTCGCTTACACAGCCCCCCCACCACAAAGTCCCTCGTCCCCGAGGGAACAAACAAAGTCTCTGAAGCGACCCGGAGTCTCCTTTGCCTGCGTGCCTGATGGTCGCAGAGTGCCCTCTGGGAACCAGGGGATGAAGGCAGGGATATGGGGGACAAGAAGCGGGAACGGGGTAATACAGTCCGTGGCTCTGGGGAACCCACGCGGTGACACAGGGGGGAGACAGGGGGAGTGGGCTGTCTGGAGCCTTGTCTGCGGCAACCTGAGGGTGGCGTGCCTGGAGAATGCTCACTTGCCAGAGAGGGAGAATTGTGGGGGTTTCCTGGGGTTTGGGGAGAAGAGGCGCCCTCTGTATGGGGCTAACCATGTCCGGTGCAGTGCACCTTTCTCCCCCTGGGAGGAAGTGCACCCGGTACACAACCTCCCTACCCTCTCCAGGACACTGAGGTCCACCAGTCGACTTGTCCAACTTGGCATTTCCAAGCTTTTCTACTTCCTTAGTGGATTGCTTGTAGATATGTCAGTCTCCGGCTTTACAATGTAGTTCCAGGGGGAATTACTTGCTCTGAATACGTTCGTCTAATTTGCTGCCTACAGCCTGCTGTCACATTTGTATTTCTGGGTTACTGGCGAAGGTGATGGGCTGTCACCAGGGCGAGTCCTGGAGTCTCGGGCATACTCCACCCCGGAGGAGAACATGGAGGGCTATCCAGGGGCCGACCAAAACGCCATCTCCGCAGGGGTGACGGATTCTCTCTCCCCACGCATGAGGAGGGTCAGGCTGTGGCAAGGAGGTGGAGTCTTGGACAGTCGAGCGGCATGCCCATGAGGACCATAGGCAGGTGCTTGGTCCCCAGTCACGGCTTGGTAGTTTGGAAGAGACGATTGGCCAGCGTGCTTGTCCATAGCGTTCTTGTTGGAAGCGCTCCACAAGGCTCAATCACTTTGAGGATGGAGAGGAGTGTGCGGGTCTTGTGCATTACCCAGCCTCTCACACATGGTGCGAACACAACGGGACCACTATATTTCTGCATTGGGTCCGCTGTGGATGGCACTCTGCAGGACTCCATAAACCTGCTGAAACATCCCCCGCTGTTACAGGGCGTCGGACAGATGGTCTCTGCTCACTGAGTCAGGCAGAGCTATGGCGCTCGGGCCCATGTTCTGTGAAATTAGTCCTTCATGGCGGCCGTGAAGCACCCAGCGGTTTCACTGTCTGTGGGTGGGGAACGGCCCAACTACATCCACTCCCCCCCTCTCCATGGAGCCCCCACTGGAAGACTGTTGGAGTCTGAGCATGTAGATCGCGGCTCCTGGGGGGCCCGTTTCTCGCTGGTGCAGTTGTCACAGCGGCGACAAAAGTCCTCCACATCCCTCTTGTGCTGCCCCCAGTAAGTAGCCCTGAGAGACGTGGCGTGCATGTGTCTTTTGATGACCCCAAAGTGTCCCAGTCCCCACCCCCGCCATGAGTTACTCTGTGGAGGCCACAGCCCTCCCGCAATGGTCTTTTGGGACCACGCACCTCCACCTCTTACCTCTCCGTACAGCTAGAACGTCCTTCCATGCCCGCTGGTAGCACGCCATCAGCCAGCCGCAGTCTCTCAAACTTCCGGACTGCACAACCACTTGGTGGTCGCGAGTGAGAGCGCTGTCACCTCTTCCCATGTCGGCCTCCAACCTGCCGCCTCTACCCACTGGTAGCAAACTGGCTGTAGGTCTGTGTCCCGTCCCTGCTTGCTGCCGCCCATTCAGCCACGTCGACAGTCCTGCCAGCTCCACACAGACAGAGGCGCCGCGTCGCCCTAGACACACTGTGGCAAGACAACCCTCACTCTGTCACCAGCTCTCTCTCCCGTCCCTCCTCTCCGTTCACAGCGGCCGGCACGCCGTCATGCTAGACCAGGGCCAGACTGGATCCCATTTTTAGCGTCGGCTTGGAAAGTGGCGGCGTCCGTGCCTCCCTCTCGACCCGCATGTGCACCACCGAATGAAGTTCCATACGGCTGACGCTCCATCCAACCAGCGTGCCACCTGCCCTTCTGGCTCTCCTGAAAAGACATTGAGCCACTGGAGAGGCAGAGTGGTCAGTCCGCTTACAGGTACAAGTGGTCAGACCACCCCAGGTAGTACTTGAAGTGTTTGACGGAAGCCAGAAAGCCAAGAGCTCCGCCGGGTGGACACAGTAGCGGCGCTCATGTTTGTCAAATGTTTTGCTGAAGTAACGGCAGCACTCCGTCCCCTCTGGCCCCACCTGGGCCAGCACCCCACCCATGGCCCACATTGGCTCTGCGTCTTGTGTCCAGGATAAAGGCAAGGTGGGTCAGGGGGGCGAGCACGGGGGCCTCGATCAGTGGCACGTTTGAGGGTGTTTGAACGCATCCTCACACTCCACTGTCCAAGTTGAAGCCTTGTCCTTTCGGCAGCAGTCGGTTCCAGTGGAGCAGCAAACTGCTTGAGAAGCGCCCGTACAAACCTCCTGTAGTACGAGCCAGGCCCAGGAAGCATCTTCAGCTGACCGCTGGTCGGTGGGGGTGGCCAGTCTCTGACAGCCCCCTCCTTGTCCTCCATGGTGTCTGAATCCCTCCTTCCCCAGCTCGGTGGCCCAAGAAGGACCTCTCTCCCTCATAAGTGGCACTTCTCGGGTGGAGCTTCAGACTGCGGGAGCCACCCCTCTCCAGCACACACGGCCGTAGCGCCCCCAGGGTGACTGGAAGGAAGCTGCCATGGGCAGGATGTCATCGAGGTATACCAAGACACTGCTGTCGGGGGATGCCATCCAAGCAACCCTGTCATCAAACGCTCAAAAAGTTAGCTGGAGCAGTTGCACAGGCCAAGCCACAAGGACCTTGAACTGCCAGTGGTCCTCTGTTAGTGGAGAACGCAGTTTTGGGCTCTGGCCTCTGGGGGAGGGGCACCTGCCAGTAGCCACTGGCGGAGGTCTAGTGAGGAGACACCAGAGGACCCCCTAACCAGGTCCAGCGGCGACTCATCGATACGTGGTATGCGGGTATGAGTCCTTCCTGGTTACCTCAATTCAGCCGCCTGTAGTCCGCACAGAACTCAGCTTGCACCCCTTCTTCGAACCATGACGACTGGCGCCGCCCAGGGGCTGTTCTGAGGGGTCAATGAAGTCCTGCCCGCCTGCATCTCCAACAACAGACCTTGTCTGCCGCCTCCTGCGTGCCAGCGGGATACGGCGGGGACGCATCTTGATGGGTCGACATCACCTGTGTCGATCTGCATGCTGCACCAGATGAGTCTGACCCACCCTTCTCACTCAACGCAAAGCGTCTCTGAATTCAAACAGCAACCTGCCACAAAGTTCTGCGCTCGGGGTCAAGACCAACACAGTTCCTCCCCCA
>NW_019957546.1:0-14783 GCF_002910315.2 Salvelinus sp. IW2-2015 | reverse complement strand
ATGTTTAGCCATGCAAGGCATTCTTTAACCATCTCCCGCGCCCGCATAGCCTGCTGGGTAACGTAGTCTAAATGTTATTAACACATAACAACACATCTTCTTTCCTTTAAAAGAAAACGACTTTTCTATGTAACTACACATGTCACATCACATTTGTTTACTCAACCTGCATAACATGCAATTTTCAATAACACACATTTCTTTCCCCCAATTTTTTTCCCTTAAAAATAAAATAGTCTTTCAACTAAATATAGTCTGTCCAACAATACTCTATTGTGGCTCTTTTTCTATTCACATTAACAAAACATTCAGTCCAGGTAAGTGTCTTGCACTTTTGTCGTGTCGCTGTTTTTGTTTGTCTTTCTGTTTTTCTTTTGCAAGTTTGACTTTGTGAGCACCTCTGGGTGTTAGCAAGTCCTCATGGATGGGTAGGTTGGTTCTGATGCGACGTCCCATCAACATTTGTGCAGGTGAAAGTCTGTTCTGCTGCGGTAGATAAGATTTTTTAGGAAATCCTCCTTTCCATCTTGTGCCTTTTTCATCAGACCTTTGACAATTTTGTAGTAGGGTCTGTTGGGTACTGGATGAGCCATCTGCTTGCTGCTTTGGCCTGTAGGTCAAACACAGTTCACATGAAGCAGTGGTCTGGCTGATTTCCTGGTTCATTCTTGGCCAGTACATTACTTCTCGTGCTCGTCGTTTGCATTTTTCCTCACCCAAGTGGCCCTCATGTATTTTCTGTAGCATTTCTTTGCATAGTGTCATGGGAATGACAATCTTGTTGCCTTTGAACACTATGTCATCCACAACGGTGAGCTCTGCTCTGCACATCCAGTAATCCTGTATTCTCCTTGGACAGTTGTTTTTCTGTGCAGGCCATCCTATCAGTGTTGTTTCTTTCAACTCTGTCATTGTTTGGTCAGCTGTGGTCTCTCTTTTGATCTGCTCCATTCTCTCAGAAGACACAGGAAGTGATGCTACGATCATGTCGACGTAGGCCTGAATCTGTGTTTTTCTGTGTGTCGAAGCTCTCCTTCTTGTCGACTGCTCGAGAAAGAGTGTCGGCGGCGAACATGAACTTTCCCGGGGTATAGATCATCTTCACATCATACTTTTGCAATCTGATCAACATTCTCTGGATTCTCATTGGACAATCATTCAGTGGCTTAGACATGATTGACACCAATGGTTTGTGGTCGGTTTCTACTTCGAAATCTCGTCCYTAGACYTATTGGTGAAACCTTTCGCAAMCGTATGTGCTTYCCAGTAGTTCTTTCTCTATTTGTGCATACCTTGTCTCTGCGCSTGTCAAGGCTCTGGARGCATAAGCGACGGGTTGCCATGTGTCGTCATGCTGTTGCAGAAGAACTGCTCCCAGGCCAAACTGTGACYCGTCTGCAGAAATCCTTGTGCTTTTCTCTGGATCATAGAACCTGAGCACTGGCTCTTCTGTGATTGTCTTCTTTAGGTTTTTGAAGCAGTTTTCCTGTTCATGGGACCATTCCCATTCATTTCTCTGTTCCAGAAGACATCTGAGTGGAGCGGACTGTGCTGACAGTTGAGGTATGAACTTTGCAAGGTAGGTGATCATGCCCATGAAGCGTCTCACGTCGTCCTTGTTCTTCGGGCGCTCCATGTTGTTGATGGCTGATGTTTTCCTCGGGTCTGGTTTGACTCCGTCCTCTGAAAGTACATTTCCCACGAAGGTAAGTGTTTTCACACCAAACTCGCATTTGTCCTTGTTTAGTTTTAGGCTGACTTTCCGTGTCAGGTCCAGCACTTGTCTCACTCTCGCATCGTGTTCTTCTTTTGTGGACCCCCAGACGATGATGTCATCCATCATAGTCTCCACTCCTGGAATGTGCTCGAAGATCATGTGGATTGTCTTGTGGTAGACCTCGGGCGCTGAGAGAATCCCATATGGTAGACGAAGAAATCTGTACCTGCCCTCAGGTGTGTTGAATGTGCATAGCCTTGAGCTTGCATCATCTAGCTTCATTTGCCAGAATCCTGATGAGGCATCAAGCTTACTGAACCACTTTGCTCCAGCAAACTGCGACATTATCTCTTCTCTGGTTGGCAACTTGAAAAGCTCTCTCTTGATTGCTTTGTTGAGATCTCTCGGGTCTAGACATATCCTGAGATCGCCGTTCTTTTTCCCCACAATAACCAGTGAGCTTACCCAGTCTGTAGGTTCATCCATTTTTGTGATGACGTCCATCTTTTCCATGCGTCCGAGTTCCTCTTTGAGCTTTTTCCTCAGTGCAAATGGAACTTTTCTGCATGCATGCACAACTGGAGTAATTTTGTCATCAGTACATATTTTGTGTTCTCCTGGTAAACATCCAAGACCCTCAAACACATCCTCATACTCAGCCAGTAGTGATTCTTGGTCATTTTCAGTCTGTGATGTCACTACATACACTCTTTTCAACAAATTGAGCTTTTCACATGCAATGATTCCTAGAATAGGCTGTACACTCTTTTCCACAATCAGCAGCTGTGCTCTGAACTGTTTTCCTTTATGCTGTAAAGTTACTATGCAGCTACCTTTGACTGGTATGTTCTCCCCAGTATAACCAGTAACCTTAATTTTCACCGGGTGTATTTTGCTCTTCACCTTCAGTGTTTTGTAGTCATCCAGCGATAACAGGTTTACCTGTGCTCCAGTATCAAGCTTGAATGGTATTACAGTTTCATTCACAGTCAATGGCACAATCCATTCAGCATTTACTGCATTGCATATTTCCACAGAATCAACAAAGAATTCTTCCATCTCCCCGACTGTGTGAACCTTTTTCTTTGTAGCCTCAGCCTTTGCAGCATTTTGAGAAATTATTATTTTTCCCACAGTTGTTACATGATTTGCCATATGCAGGGCATTTTTTTTGGCTTGTGGATAAATCCACATTTTCCACATGTAGTGTTTTGATTTCTCTCTTTTGCTTGTTTTTGTTTTGTAAGGCGTTGTGTGTATTGCTCCTCTCTTTTTATTGCATACACTGACGTCTCATCCCTGCACAGCTCTTTAGCTTGTGCTCTGGTGGTTTCAGCTGCTCGACACATATTCACTGCTTTATCCAAAGTTAAATCTTTCTCACACAGCAATCTCTCCTTGAGTCCATTATCAAGTATGCCACAGACTATCCTGTCCTTCACTAGTGAGTCTTTCAGATTTTCGAATTCACACGTTTTGCTCAGTGTGTTCAGCTCAGCCAAATACTGGTCAAAACTGACTCCCTGTTTCTGATCATGAGAGAAAAACTTGTATCTCTCAAACGTGACGTTCTGGCTTGGTACAAAGTACTCCTCAAATTTTGCCATTAGCACAGTCAATGTCAAGTTTGCCTCGTCTTGCTGAAAGCTATTGTAAATGTCCAATGCATCCTCTCCAATAACATGCAGAAAAATGGAAGCTTTCAATTTGTCATCATCTCCCCCTGCATCACTGGCTGCTAGGTAGATATTGAATCTCTGCTTGAAACGTTTCCAATTGTCAGCTAAATTGCCTGTTAACTGCATAGGAGTAGGAGGACTAAGCCTATCCATGACGGAGATCAGGAACAGTTTCAATTTCTCTTCACAGTATGTTGCTCATCAACTTGCTCGTCAACAGATTCCAATGCAGCCTCGCTCTCGCTGCTGTCACTCTCGCTGCTGCGGCTCGTTGTCCTCGCTCTTGCAAGCTAGCATCTTCGACTACTCACGTCACTTGACTTGTGGTAGAATGTTCAATTTTCGTAGCGGAAATTTGCAGAGTTACTCCTTTCTTTTCTCTGTCTCTTCATAGCGACTACCAATCTGACACCATGTTATGTTTGTTCCTTATATAATGACAAACCGGGGCGTAGGTTTAACTACTTTTAATGAACATATACTTCATGAACACTCCATGTTTAGCCATGCAAGGCATTCTTTAACCATCTCCCGCGCCCGCATAGCCTGCTGGGTAACGTAGTCTAAATGTTATTAACACATAACAACACAGATTAGCCAAATTGTTTTACCTGAGCATAACCACAAAACTAAGGACTTGTTAGCCAGCCATACTCTGTTGTTTATGATTTTGTTGTCATGGAGGACTGGTTGGGTTGATTCAAGTTGAAAAATAAATGCTGCTCTCATGAAATGGCATGCTTTGAGCATTACTGAAGTGCTATTTACATGTGAAAAATGAATGTCATATGCTGCATTTGCTATAGGCCTATTGTTTACCTCATTGTTGGTGACACTTTAATATCTTGATAATATGCAGCTGTTTAAAGGACAAATTCAATGACAAAACGTCTGCCCCGCCTCTGTTTTGATAAAAAGCTGAGGGATGGGCCTGGAGAAATGTAACCACTCTCATATTAATATACATAGCTATGGATGCAAGGACTGACCATTCACGATATGAACATTATTGTTTCAACCATGTTTTGAGGCTATACAGTGTTTGTTTACATTTACAATGTTTACAGACATTGAAGAAACACAAGCTTATATTTTGGGTTCTAATGGAGTGTGACAGTTGACCTAAGCTCATGAGTCATTTATAAGTTATATTCTTCAAAAATCAATGGATATATATACAGTACCAGTCAAAAGTTTGGACACACCTACTCATTCAAGGGTTTTTCTTTATTTTTACTATTTTCTACAACGTAGAATAATAGAAGTCATAAACTATGAAAGAACACATATGGAATCATGTAGTAACCAAAAAAGTGTTAAACAAATCAAAATATATTTTGTTTCTTAGATGCTTCAAAGTAGCCACCCTTTGCCTTGATGACATCTTTGCACACTCTTGGCATTCTCTCAACCAGCTTCATGAGGAATGCTTTTACAACAGTCTTGAAGGAGTTCCCACATATGCTGAGCACTTGTTGGCTGCTTTTCCCTCACTCTGCGGTCCAACTCATCCCAAACCATCTCAATTGGGTTGAGGTCGGGTGATTTGTGGAGGCCAGGTCATCTGATGACGCACCATCACTCTCCTTCTTGGTCAAATATCCCTTACACAGCCTGGAGGTGTGTTTTTGGTCATTGTCCTGTTGAAAAACAAATGAGAGTCCCACTAAGCTCAAACCAGATGGGATGGCGTATCGCTGCAGAATGTTGTGGTAGCTATGCTGGTTAAAAAACTTAAGGATTGGCATCCCGTCAATTGGACAGTTGTAAATCATGCAGCGTCTTTTGTCATCATCGCAGATTTTCGATTTTATTTTAAACAACAAATGTCGGTACGTATGAGCAGAGGTGGGACCAAGTCATTGTTTTACAAGTCTCAAGTCTTAGCACTCAAGTTCCAAGTCAAGTCCCAAGTCAAGACAGGCAAATATCAAGTCAAGTCTCAAGTCCTAAACAAGTCATAATGTGCTCTTCACCAAATGTAATACTATTTCATATTTTTAACAAGAGTAATAGTTAGTATATTACATTTACGCAAATCATGAATGCTTTTAAAAAATATCTATATATTTATTACTTTCCAAATAAACGTTATATTTCCATGGAAATACATGGGTAGCCATGAGAAAGATTTCAGAATGTATCATCCAAAGGGACCCAGAGATAACATGGTGTCGTTTTGTTAGATAAAATCTTTTTTCATATCCTAAAAAGGTCCATATAGCATGTACGATCGATTTTGTATTTCCACTCGTTCAATTTGCAAAGAAAGGAATCTGTGAAAATCTCACCCTAAACGTTGTTTCAACGAGTCAAATCACGTTCGTATGTATTCCTCAGAGATCCTAGAAGGTAACAAGACTTCACTATATCATTAGGGGTGTAGTATATCCTATAGGACACCATATATGGTCAGAGAGCGACGCCTTCATGGCACGCCGATGACGCGGGCGGTCATCACTTCAACGACTGTATCTTTGTCAAATAAGCACTAGCTAGATAGCCAATGAGCTGGGCTTTACAGGAGTATCCGGAAACCATGTATATGTCGTAAAATGTAGCTACTAACCTTGTACGACAGCATGCCTTTTCATTTTGGACAAAAATAAGGATATTCAGAGTTATGAAAACTGGTTGTTTTGCAAATGTTGAACTTATAATATGGCTACTAATACTTGGAAAGCTAAATCAAAGTCCAAGTATTCAGATTTGAAGATATTCTTGCAGAAAAATGTAAAAAAATGAAATCCCGAACAAGTCCCGGATCCAGGATGTCCCGGGCAGGCACCCACGCCCGCTCCTCTGGGCCGAAGCCCTCTCAGTCCACCAGGTACTGTAGGGTACCTCGGACCCGACGAGCCTCCAAGAGACACCGGACAGTGTAGGCCGGATGACCATCAACAAGTCGAGGTGGCGGAGGGGTCGAAGGGACTGGTCCTCACCAGCTTCAGACGGGAGACATGGAAGGATGGACAGACCCTCATAGCCCAGGGAAACTGGAGACGATAGGTGACCGGGTTGATGCGACTCGGGATCTTGAATGGTCCTATGTAGCGTGGAGTGCGCTTCCGCGAGTCCACCTTTAAGGGAAGATCACGGGTGGACTGCCACACCCGAAGAGGCCTTCGGTGTCAGTTTGCCTGGTGTTGGTGTCGGGCAGAGGAGCGTAGCAAGGAGGATCGCGCTCTGATCCAGGTGCTGCAACATCATTGAATGAAAGCCGAGGCACCCCCGCTTCGGCCTCTTGTTCAGAAAACGGAGGGGACTCAAACTGACACTCAAACGGCGAGAGTCCATTGGACGAGTTCGGCAGTGTGTTGTTAGCATATTCCACCCAGACGAGGAACTTGCTCCAGTTGCTGGACTGGGTAGAGACGAAACAGTGGAGGAACTTCTCCAGCTCCTGGTTGGCCCGCGCCGTTTACCCATTCGACTGTGGGTGGAACCCAGAGGAGAGACTCACCGACGCCCCCAGCAGGGAGCAGAAGGCTTTACAATACCGTGCAGCGAACTGGGGCCCACGATCCAAGACAATGTCCTGGGGAAGTCCTTGTAGTCGAAAGACATGGTTAATCATGAGATGAGAGGTCTCCTTCGCTGAGGGCAACTTGGGTAAGGCCATGAAATGGGCTGCCTTAGAGAACCGATCAATGACCACCAGGATAGTGTTAAGCCCTTGGGATGGAGGTAACACTGTGATAAAGTCTACGGACAGGTGGGACCAGGGCCGGCTGGGGATGGGCAGAGGTTGGTGCAACCCAGCTGGTCACTGTCGCGCAGTTAATTGAGAGGAGTGTTCCCATTGTAGTACTTGGGAATGGGCTGATTGCGGAATGTAAAGTATTTTCGTAGGTACCCCGCCGGGGTCAGGTTCTCAGGTCTCGGATTGTCGGACCGTGGTCTCAATACTCCATATCCCAGGGGCCACAACGCGGGAGCTGGGGATGATGGGCTCGGAGTCTCTCTCCTCGTTAGAGACATTGTGTTGGCGGGACAGGGCGTCTGCTTTCTGATTCTTGGATTCCAGTCGATAGGCTAGTGTGAAATCAAACCTGTTAAAAAACAGAGCCCACCTAGCCTGGCGAGCGTTCAATCTCTTGGCTTCTTGAATGGAGACCAAGTTCTTATAGTACGTCCAGATCACGAAGATTGAGGTGCCCCCTCCAACCAGTGTCTCCATCCCTCAAGGGCCCATTTAACTGCCAAGAGCTCCCGGTTGCCTACATCTTAGTTGTGTTCCGCTGGCGAGAACGGCGCATGGGTGCAGTTTCTTGTCCTCCTCGTTCAGCTGTGAAAGGACCGCCCCTGCTCTGGTGTCCGAGGTGTCCACCTCTGCCACAAAGGGAAGAGTAGGATCAGGATGAACGAGGATGTGTCCGGGGGTGAAACGTCCCTTGAGCTCCATGAATGCCCTGTCAGCCTCAGGAGTCCAGTAAAAACTGGTCTGGGACTTGCGGGTTAGTACCGTGAGAGTCGCTGCCACCACACCAAAGTTGCGTAAGAACTGGCAAACCCGAGGAACCACTGGAACTGCTTGAGTGAGGTGGGACGGGGCCAGTCGGCGACCGCCTCAACCTTTACGGGATCCATTTTGATTCCTGCGGTAGAGACAATGTGACCCAGGAAGGAAACTTGGGATACGTGGAACTCGCACTTCTTTATCTTGACAGTTGACTCTGCAGGAGGCGTCTAAGGACTTTGCGGGCGTGCAGTATGTGTTCCGGAAGGGATTTGGAGAAGATCAGGATGTCGTAGAAGTAAACAAAGACGAACCGATTCAACATATCCCTAAGAGTGTCATTGACCAACGCTTGAAAGACTGCTGGTGACTTCGATAATCTGAAGGGCATGACTAAATACTCAGTGACCCCTAGGGGTGTTAAAACCTCTTGAGAATACAGGAGGTAATATTTTCGCTTTAGCATTATTTGCTCTACAGATTAAACTGCCTCTTATTCAATCATTGCTCTTACTATATGCATATGAATCATACCATTGGAAAGAAGACAATCTCTAGTTTCTAAATCCGTTTCAATTTTGTCTCTGAGTGATACAGAAGTCATTCAACAGCACTTTCCATGACCAAGAACATAAAATCAAGATGTGTTATGCTGGCTTCAAAGCTCTGCCTATATATGGTCGTGCCCCCTATGACCAGAAACACACCTCGTCTCCTTCCTCTGTTGTCAAGATGACGTCAGAGGAGAAATTCTTTGTTTATCTGGGACTGACGTGAAATAGGACCCAATTCTTTGGCGTGACCGACAACTTCCGGTTTACTGAATCGCTCGAATTTGAGCTGCGTTGGTGTACTGTTTTGCTGGCGTTATGTATGCAAACTATCTCCGTGTCGAATTTTGTTTGATACATGTGACCATATCATCGTAATGTATGTTTTTTCAATATAGTTTAATCAGATTATTTGAATTTTTCCGGGAGTTTTTCGGTGTACCGTTGTCGGATTGTATTTACGTTTGAGAAATTCGTGCCACTCGGCCGGGACCTGTGCTAAATGCAGTGGGAAAAGAACATTTCTGAAGGAACCAACGACTCATCTTGACAAAGGACACTTTGATCAACATTCTGATGAAAGATCAGCCATAGTAAGACCCAATTTACGATTTTATATCATATCTGTTGTGCATGTGAACTGGACGTGGGCGCCTAGCCGAATCTGCCTGGTAAAAATATCGTGTCCTCCGCTAACGTGGTTAGCTAATAGATTTACATATTCTGTCTTCCCTGTAAAACATTTTAAAAATCTGAAATGGTGGCTTTATTCACAAGACCTGTATCTTTCATCTGGTGTCTTGGACTTGTGATTTAATGATATTTAGATGCTACAAGTTGCTTGTGACGCTATGCTATCTGTGCTAATCAGTGGGGTGAGTTGGGGGGTGCTACCGGATCAGGGTTGCTGACTCGTGAGAAGTTAAAGGCTAACTCCAAGGCGGCGGACATAAGGGGTAGGGGGTAACAATTCTTTATCGTAATCCGGTTCAGCCCTCTGTAATCGATGCAAGGATGCAGGCCTCCATCCTTCTTACCCATGAAGAAGAAGCCTGCACCAGCTGGGGATGTAGAGGGGTGAATGAAACCTGCCTCCAGCGACTCCCGGATGTAATTGTCCATGACTGCTGCTTCAGGGATTGAGAGGGAGTACAGACGACCCCAGGGAGGTGTGGAGCCGGGTAGGAGTTCTATGACGCAGTCGTCCATCGAGGCCTTGAATCTGCAGAGGGATGGGACATTTCACGTAGGGGATTTGTAATTCTCTGGCAAAGTTCTGATCAATCAAATGAACTGCGTCCCCGGAGTCCACAAAGGCTTGAATCTGGTGCTGACGGTTGTCCCAGTGGAGGGTTGCAGGTAGTGACAGACGGTGACTGGGTAGCCGGGGGGTAACTTCACAGCTTGTCAGGGTCTCACCTTGTCCTGGCGAGGCCTGGCGTTTCCCGTCAGCTCTGGGCATGTAGCACGAAGATGGTTGAGACCTCCGCAGTAGAGGCAGCAGCCTTCGCACATGCACCTGTCACGCTCCTGTGGGCTCAGAAGTGTGTCCCCCATGATACTCCTTGGTGGGTTACAACATTTTTGATCTGGGCGATCTCTGCTGGGTCCATGTTTGGGCAGAAGCTTGCTATGACGTGGTGAGGTTGGACCCAGGTGCAGAGAAAAGAACAGACAAGGAATCGGTGGTTAAGGATAAACATAATACTTTACTAAGAAACGGTAGCTGCAGGATCACAGTACACTTGAAAAAACAACAAACTCCAACTCTCAAACTCACTCAGGAAAGGAATGCACATGGTAAACAATTCAAGCTTCTGCAAAGAGAAACAGAAAACATTCCTCGTTTTAAGGGGAAATCATAATGAGTAATAGAACACACCTGAGTGTCATAATTGTATCTAAGATGGTCTCTGTGCCCTCTGGTGACAGGTGGAACCATGACAGAGATCATCCGTTCACCTACTCTGCGTCTCACAAAGACACAACGGTTGGAACCAAAATCTCAAATCTGGACTCATCAGACCAATGGACAGATTTCCACCAGTCTAATGTCCATTGCTCGTGTTTCTTGGCCCAAGCAAGTCTTTTCTTCTTGTTGGTGTCCTTGAGTAGTGGTTTCTTTTCAGCAATTCAACCATGAAGGCCTGATTCACGCAGTCTCCTCTGAACAGTTGATTATGAGATATGTCTGTTAGGTTGCAAGTTCAAATCCCCGAGCTGACAAGGTACAAATCTGTCGTTCTGCCCCTGAACAAGCAGTTAACCCACTGTTCCTAGGCCGTCATTGAAAATAAGAATTTGTTCTTAACTAACTTGCCTAGTTAAATAAAGGTAAAATAATAATAAAAGGTGCAGTTAACTCTAATGAAGTAATCCTCTGCAGCAGAGGTAACTCTGGGTCTTCCTTTCCTGTGGTGGTCCTCATGAGAGCCAGTTTCATCATAGCGATTGATGTTTTTTGCGGCTGCGCTTGAAGAAACTTTAAAAGTTCTTGAAATTTTCCGCATTGACTGACCTTCATGTCTTAATGTAATGATGGACTGTGGTTTCTCTTTGCTTATTTGAGCTGTTCTTGCCATAATATGGACTTGGTCTTTTACCAAATAGGGCTGTCTTCTGTATACCAGCCCTACCTTGTCACAACACAACTGATTGGCTCAAACGCATTGAGAAGGAAAGAAATTACACAAATACATTTTTTAACAAGGCACACCTGTTAATGGAAATTCATTCTAGGTGACTACCTCATGAAGCTGGTTGAGAGAATGACAAGAGTGTGCAAAGCTGTCATCAAGGCAAAGGGTGGCTACTTTGAAGAATCTCAAATATAAAATATATGTTGATTTGTTTAGCACTTTTGTGGTCACTACATTATTCCATATGCGATATTTCATAGTTTTGATGTCTTCACTATTATTCTACAATGTAGAAAATAGTAAAAATAAAGAAAAACCCTTTGAAACAGTAGGGGTGTCCAAACTTTTGACTGGTGTGGTCGCATATTTCTGCTTTACCAAATGAGGAGAGTTACAAACTACACACCAGTTAGTTATATTTAAACTACATCTTTAATAATAATAAGCTTTGCAATAGCATTTGACTTTCAAAAATTCACTATTTCTAATGAACCGTTGAGAAGTACCAACAGAAAAGTACAAAGATCTTTTATAGCCAAGATACACCCTCTCAACTTACATGACGAATCACAGATCTTAGGAACAGTTCACAAAGAAATACTTTTTCTTGAGAAAGATATCTATAAACCATAGCAGACGGTTACTGCTGTGTCAACAGTTTTCATTGTAAAGACCAGTGTCTGGCCCCCTTACTCCAAAAGGGAACTGTCTCTCCCTGGTACGGCATAGAACAGAACCATTAGCTCATCCAATGGCATATATCAATTATCAACTCTAGATACGCCCATCTCAAGTAAACCCCCTCTTGACCCCACTCCTGGACAAGCTCACTGAGGGGAGTGAGCCTCTAGGTCATACACTATCCCAGGATAAGTGTAAGATCAGAGAGGACATACAATGTTTCCAGACACTGCCATACACCTCCCCCCAATGGGAAAAAGAGGGAGTGACTGGCGCACAGACATTGTGGAGATGAGTAATTGGTTCCCCATTAATCACACCATCCCTTCACATGGTTTAAGAATAGGTAAAGACACATTCACATATGAAGACAATGTTCCATTCTGTCCTCTTCCCTTTCTGATATTCTGCATAGCAACAGGGACATGTGAAAGACAAGCTGGACCTCTCCCCTCTCTGGGCCCCAAGTGACTGAGCCCCAGCTTAGGGAAAAGTGCAACCGCCAACACTATAGTCCAAAAGGATACATTCTAATGACAAGTGTCTCACATAAGCATATTATGCTAATAAAACATCTTCATTATCTATGTTACCCAACTAATTCTGATTCATCCGCCACACTGGTACTGTGTGTGTGTATATATATATATATATCATTTATAAGTAAAATAATTGATGTAGCAACTACAGATTGCCCCTTTAAATCGATCAAAAGTGTGAGTTTGAGCATGTGTCCATTAGGCCTATGCATTTTTTTTATCAGCATGAATTAGATTGAGTAATAAAAGCCCCACTTTTATTCCATAGGCTGGGATCCGCACTACTATGCAGCTGTTGCAAGAGCGTATTTTTCACTGGCTGTCCAATGGATTCAAAAACAATGATTTGATAGGCAGTTTAAACTTCTTGAATTCAACCATTATTGGGTTCAAATACACATTTAGATTTGTGAACAGCCATCCACAACAACCACAATCCGTAAGGCGCAAATAGCTAAATGAGAGAGCAGCAGTATGATTCACATCAATGCGCTACGTAGATATCAATAATAACTGATATCCGTATCGCCGTAGACTACACCACTGATGTCATCCTTACCTCCAAGCGTTTATTCAAGTTGGATCATCTTTGAATGCCGACAGCATTTGCACCATTGGAAGACAGCTTGGACTGTAGGCTACAAAAGCCTCGCTCAGGTGGAACAAACTTAAACTTGCGCCTTTTTTCAATGCTGATTTGAGTGTCATTGAGAAAACAGAGAAGTGTCAAATACTTATTTTCTCGCAAACATTCTTTCTGAATTTAAAAGTAATCCTCAAAGTAATCATCTAGTTTTTCAAAAGTATCTAATCTGATTACAATATTTTTGCTAGTAACGGATTACAGTTACTGTTTTTTTTGTAATCCGTTACTCCCCAACCTTGCCTATTAGCCACGTTATGACTGACTTGGGATCATTGCCCTTGCTAGTTTGATTGTTTTGACATTCTGTTAGTGGAATTAAATAATTCCTACAATATACTCATTAATTAAATTCAATCTGTCTATTTATAAGAATTTGTAAGATACTTATTAACATAAAATAGACAGGATAGTCATATTAAAATTAGATAATAGTGTTTATTCTCGGAGCACGCTCCCATTTGATTATAAACACAGGTTTATATACAATATATGACGTCATAGATTCCAGAATGAGTCTCATTGTCCTGACAAATAGAAAACAGGTTCAAAAGTTCATTCTAACCTCACAGGGCACTCACATGAAACACCATATAATCATTTATCCTGAAGGCTCACTATAATTGATTACCACTTTAGCAGACAACTCAAGATAATGGAATACCTAAAAAGTTTATCTAAACACCTCAGGGCTAAGTTGGGTCAGTTCAACCATAGTTTAACGACCCTTTCTGCTTATTTTATGACCCACAACACAAATCTCTTTTCCCCAGGCATGCAGAGTTCAATTAGTTATAGTTTTATCTAAAGCTAGAATTTGTTTTAACTATTTATTAACAAAATTCCTAACACATTCCCAGCCTTAGTTACAGTCGTATGTTTTTGTACAAAATATTGAGTCATTGAAACTGAAACCGTGCATCCCGAATGGGTGGAGGCATAAAACAATGTCTCAAGCCAGCTGTAATTTACAACCTGATAGCAATATTTTTTAGACTACCAAGAAATCTATTGGAGAATTATATTAATCATGCATTGAACTCCATCCATATATTCTGCCAGCAATGCCTTGCTCTATACGTCACAGATTTTTTTTTGTCAAATATAACCTATTTTTAAAACCTCTTATGAAGTTGGTTTTGTAGCATAAACTACGAATTTCATATTTTTGATATTACGATTGCCTGTTTGTTTCATATCTGCAAAGTAGTTAAAGTGGAACATTTTAAGGACACTAGCTACTTTTTCAGTGGGGTGAATACTGACTCACTGAGTGCTGCTCATCTGAAACTGCAGTTGAAAAGGAAAAGAGGAAGATCCAGATACTGTGCTAGCTTTGGTACTAGTTTAGCTAGCTAGCTAATGTTAGCCAAGCTAAAATAGCCAACCTAGTATTGCATCACTCGGTATAACACTATTTTTACACAAAATTAACTCATCACTGATAGTTCATGTGTTACACAACAATGTAGGAATACATTTATGAAATGTTTATGAAGTTTTAATTGTTTTAAACGTTCAAAACATTTATACATTGGAGCACTTGTGAATATACACTATTTAATAATTCGGAAATTATTCAGACCCTTTCACCTTTTCCACATTTTGTTACGTTACAGCCTTATTCTAAAATTGATCAAATAATGTTTTCCCTCATCAATCTACACACAATACCTCATAATGACAAAGCAAAAACAGGTTTTTAGAAATGTTTGCACATTTTTAAAAAACAACAAAGTATTCAGACCCTTTACTCAGTACTTTGTTGAAGCACCATCGGCAGCGGTTACAGCCTTGAGTCTACTTGGGTATGACGCTATTATTTGGGAAGTTTCTCCCATTCTTCTCTGCAGATCCTCTCAAGCTCTGTCAGGT
>NW_019957545.1:0-22498 GCF_002910315.2 Salvelinus sp. IW2-2015 | reverse complement strand
GTTCTAAAATTCAAAATCAAATAGCTGAATAAAACAATTCCATATGTTAGCTTAGTATCCCCCCCCACACCCATGCGTCAATCTAAGTAACATAATTWAAAAAAAGTCCCACCCAGAAGTAGTCCAAGCTCGTCGTTCTATGTAGAATTTCCATTAAATTTGCTTTTAGGTCCAGGACAAGGCTTAATTCCTGTCTGGGAAACCGGACCTTAATAAGCAAGTACCTCAGATACCAGGGGTCAATACCAAGTGCATTTGACTGCTTGGCCACATACAACAGGTGTACACTTTACAGTGTAATTCTTACTTACATTTCCAACAATGCAGAGTTAAAAAGTAAGACAAATATTTGCTGAATAAAAAAGGAAATAGTAACAATAAYACAATAACGAGGATATATACAAGGAGTTTCAGTACCAAGACAATGTGCAGTAGTAAGTGGTAGTTGGGAGTTTGGCCCCTGTGATGTACTGGGCCTTATGCACTACCCTCTGTAGCGTCTTGSGGTCGGATGCCAAGCAGTTTCCATACCAAGRGGTGATGGAGCCAGTCAAGATGCTCTCAATGGTGCAMCTGTATAACGTTTTGAAGATCTGCTCCATTTTAATCACATCTGTTACAATTCCATGTTGCACTATCACAAATAATAATGAAGAAGGTATACACAAGGGCAAACAACAGCATCCCATACATGCTGCAAAAACACCAATATGTTATCATTCTAGTACACTGAACCAAAATATAAACGTAACATCTAAAGTGTTGGTCCGACGTTMCATGAACTGAAATAAAAMATCCCAGAAATGTTCCATATGCACAAAAAGCTTATTTKTCTCAAATTTGGTGCACACATTTCTCCTTTGCCAAGATAATCCATCCACCTGACAGTAAAAGACCACTCTAAAGACCACTCTAAAATGTGCAGTTTTGTCACACAACACAATGCCACAGATGTCTCAAGTTTTGAGGAAGCATGCAATTGGCATACTGACTGCAGGAATGTCCACCAGAGCTGTTGCCAGAGAATTGAATGTTCATTTCTCTACCATATGCCGCCTCCAACGTTGTTTTAGAGAATTTGGCAGTAAGTCCAACCGGCCTCCAAACCACGTGTAACTACGGCAGCCCAGGACCTCCACATCCGGCTTCTTCACCTGCGGGATCGACTGAGACKAGCTACCCGGACAGCTGATGAAACRGTTGGTTTYCACAACCAAAGAATTTCTGCACAAACTGTCAGAAACCGTCTCAGGGAAGCTCATCTGCATGCTTGTCGTCCTCGACCTGTCATCCTTGACCTGACTGCAGTTCGACGTCGTAACCGACTTCAGTGGGCAAATGCTCACCTTCGATGGCCACTGGCACACTGGAGAAGTGTGCTAGTCATGGATGAATCCTGGTTTCAACTGTACCGGGCAGATGGCAGACAGCGTGTATGGCGTCGTGTGGGTGAATGGTTTGCTGATGTCAACGTTGTGAACAGGGCAGGCATAAACTACGGACAACGAACACAATTGCATTTTATCGATGGCAATTTGAATGCACAGAGATACCGTGTCGAGATCCTGAGGCCCATTGTCGTGCCATTCATCCGCCGCCTCATGTTTCAGCATGATAATGCACGGCCCCATGGCGTAAGGATCTTTACACAATTCCTGGAAGCTGAAAATTGCCCAGTTTTTCCATGGCCTGCATACTCACCAGACATGTCAGCCATTGAAAATGTTTGGGATGCTCTGGATCGAAGTGTGCGACAGCGTGTTCCAGTTCCCGCCAATATCCAGCAACTTCGCACAGCCATTGAAGAAGAGTGGGACAACATTCCACAGCCCACAATCAACAGCCTGATCAACTCTATGCGAAGGAGATGTGTCACGCTGCATGAGGCAAATGGCGGTCACACTAGATACGGACTGGTTCTGATTCACACCCCTACCTTTTTTACAAAAGGTATCTGTGACCAACAGATGCATATCTGTATTCCCAGTCATGTGAAATCCATAGATTAGGGCCTAATGCGTTTATTTCAACTGATTGATTTCCTTATATGAACTGTAACTCAGTAACTTATATTTTTGGTCTTYCACTCACTACCTGGTTATATTTTGAGAAAATCATCACAAAAATACAAAACAAGTCTTGTGAATGTTACAAAAACCTTGGTCTGGTATCTAATTTACTTATCATGATATTCATTCATTTAAATTGTGTAGGTGAAGTAGAATTTCGATAGCATCCACTTCAATTTAAAACTTGCACAAGACAGTTCACAGAATTATCAATTTTWWWAAATGTAGGCAATTTATTAATTACAAAATTTGGCCAACATTAGATACTGCAGTTTATCCAGGGATTCTTACCTTTTCCTTAATTCAGCAGTCTCGTCCAGATCATCATGGTATTGGTAGTTATTTTTGATAGCCACATTAACAGCTAATTGGTTAGCATTTTTTTGGGGGGGGGGGATACAGGCGAATATATTGATAAAAGTCACCTTGTCTTGGAGAGATTTACACTGTTGTCAAAACGTCAGGCCAGTGTAAGCTTACACAAAACAGAGCCATTATTTTAAGTGTTTCTAAAATCCCATATGGGAAAAATAAATTGTGAAAAAATTATTGGAACAATTTCCTTGTTTGAATGCTTGGTTTTTGGGTTATTATGACTCATACTGTGGTACTCTATAGACCACGCTTATCCCTGTGTTCTCGGACCAATTTTGACCTTCCTCAGATCATATGACCAAAGACGGTGGCTAAATTAAGATCGTTAACTCAGGTGGTAAACCATTTGAAAAAAAGGGGGTGGCTCTCCATAGCCTCCAATGCGATAGTAACAGGGTCTGGACTTCCGTTAAAATAGAAACAATGAGGAKGTGGGATGTCTCGCTTCCTCTTCCGTGTTTGATAGGACCTTTTAAAAAAGATCTGTAGCGCACACTCCACAACAGCAGGTGGCGTTGAATATCAAGGATTAGAGACGGCACCTGTCGTCTGACGTAGAATAAAAAAATGCGTATTGCGTAAAAACTGTCCACGGCCGGGAAAGCTCGTCGTTGAATACTGTAGCTATCACTACGATGTCCTGCATGTATCTGTCTTTACAAGCAATCGAATTATCAACCTTCTCATGTAGCAAGCTGCTTACCTGAAACCTCATTTTGGGATAGAGTGATAGTAGAAGTCTCATTTCAGTATGAATGAGCCAGAGGGACTGCGGTTCAGGAGGCTGAACAGACCACAGATTATCACAGACGAATTACAGGAACCCCAATACAAGGGCACCAGGTAAACTAGCCTATTCTAAATAATACAGTATTCATATTATCATCAGATACTGCTTTCCTTGCTATGTAGTATGTATTGCCTCACGCACAGATGCAGTCAACCACTGTGTTTCAGAGTGCATGATTCGCATTTCCACTTGCTAGCTGATGACAGATGCAGAGGTAAACACAATCCATATTGTTTACAGTTTTCCAGTTTTTACAGTTTTGCCAGCTCATGCATACAGTTTTCCACTCACTGACGGGTAACAGTGGATGAATTACTTTGCATTATGCGTGCATGGTAGGAACCAAACCAGTCAGTGGAGAGAGCATTGGCCAGCATGCGCTGAGTGACGGTAAGGCTTATTCAGGTTTGTCATAGATGCATTCTCTCTGGGGGAAAAAATATGCATTTGCATTCTGTGTGTATGTTTGTGTACTGCATCATTTACTGTTGACCTCAGCTGACCTCATGGATCTCTTCAAACACCCAATAACATATTGATATTATTAAAACTACAGTTTGAGATCTGGGAATCTGTTCAAAATACCCATTGATTCTTGAAGAATGTAACTTAGGCCTATGCTTCAGGAGCTTAACACAGCAATCAAACCTGTATTTAACCAACAACATAAAAGTTATAAGCCTACTCCATTGTTTACAAACCAAAGAACATAAACTATGTAGAGTTCCAGTCAAAAGTTTGGACACACATACTCATTCCAGGGTTTTTCTTTATTTTTGCTATTTTCTACATTGTAGAATAACAGTGAAGACATCAAAACTATGAAATAACACATGAAATCATGTAGTAACCAAAAAAGTGTTAAACAAATCCAAATGTATTTTATATTTGAGATTCTTCAAAGTAGCCACACTTTGCATTGATGACAGCTTTGCACACTCTTGGCATTCTCTCAACCAGCTTCACCTGGAATGCTTTTCCAACAGTATTGAAGGAGTTCCCACATATGCTGAGCACTTGTTGGCTGCTTTTCCTTCACTCTGCGGTCCAACTCATCCCAAACCATCTCAATTGGGTTGAGGTCGGGTGATTGTAAAAGAAAATAGTAAAAAATAAAGAAAACCATTGAATGAGTAGGTGTGCCCAAACTTTTGACTGGTACTGTAAAGCTTGCTAATATTTATCATGTGGATGTCAGTCCTTGCATCTAGAGTTCTCTATGAATTTGAGAGGTTACATTTCCTCAGCCTCATCCCTTAGCTCTATAGAAAATGTATCTACGTTTTGTTTTTCCCAGTACCTACAGTGGAAAGGTATTCCGTGTGACCCTGGTGACCCTGGGAGGATGCCTGATCCTTCCATTGCTTGTAGTCTTTTTCCTGCTCGAGTCTCCTATTCACCCTGAGCTGCTCAGGTGAGATGTCAAGAATTTAAATCCTTCTCTCTTTTTTTTCTCCTGGTCTTTAGAATCATGTTAACTCTAATAGCTCAGAAATGTATTGACTTCAAGGAATGTTTACACTAATCAGCTTTACTGCAAAATACTTTAGTCCGTCTGCATAGTCAACATTTCTGCTTACTTTTCAACTCTTGAAATAGTTTTGTGGAAACTGTTCTGTACACTTCTACCACAAGTCCCTCTCACAGATGTTACGCCACTGAATGACTAGGCGTATAGTACTTGTATAATATACATTATGTAGTAGTATATAACGTTAGTATGTAGAATGGTTTCAATCATCCCTAAGCAATAGAATTCATCATGTAGGCCTAATGTTCTGATGCAAATATAAAATGCTTAGCCAAACAATATTGATAAGGCACTCTGCTCATAGTCTGAATGCACGGGTGCGATTTCCTTTTAGGCGCCTCCAGTCAGTTCAGAATCACTCTTGTCCACTCCACTGCCACAACCCTGATCTCTCCACAACTGCATAGCTGTATTTCTCCATACTGCGTTCTCTACTAATGCTATTAGATTGAGTGATTTGCTGCCCCAACTTGCACAGTGGCTGATCTCATTTGTAACCAGTGTCTGCCCCTCAGAACAAATAGCATGCGACTCCCTGTCCTCATTAGAATTAATTTCTAAATTCTGCATCCACAGTTAATGATCCATTCTGACGTCTTGGGGCCAAGGATTTCCTCTCTCCCTTTTCTCCACAGCACTAGGCTTCAGGGTACAGGCTAGTCTAGGGCAAGGGTGTTGATCAGTGATTCATACTGATTCTGTTTCCTAATTTGTTTTCTCTTGTTTGTTTTTTTTAGCCTCAATGAGCCTCCCCTTATGTCTGGGTGTTACGAGCCCAACTTTAAGCTGAGGGAGGCACAGCGGCTGTTTGAGGACCAGCTTGTTGGCCCAGAGTCCATTGCCAACTTCGGAGGTCAGTATGGGAGTAAAGCATTCCAGCTGGAGTCTCGCCACATGACAATGTCTTTCATATCTTTCACCCAGTTTGTTTGGGCTTGTGTAATGTATGGTGTGGCCACAGTAACATCAGCTGATATTTCAAGGTGATAGGGCAATGCCGTCTGGATTGCAGACACGCTGTTGACCAATAATAGCAGATGTTTAGGTTTTCCAAATGAGCTATGATAAGCGTGGTCTTATCACTGGCCACTTTAATAATGGAACACTAGTCACTTTAATAATGTTTATATATTTGGCATTACTCATCTCATATGTATATACTGTATTCTATACTACTGTATCTTAGTACATGCCACTCTGACATTGCTGGTCCATATATTTATATATTCTTAATTCCATTCCTTTACTTAGATTTGTGTGTATTGTTAGATATTACTTGTTAGATATTACTGCACTGTTGGAGCTAGAAACATAAGCATTTCGCTACACCTTCAATAATATCTGCTAAACATGTGTATGTGACCAATAACATTTTATTTGATTTCTTAGTGACAGACGGATATTTGAGATGACACATATTTTCACATATGTTCCTCTGCAACTGTTTTGCTTTTCTGAAGGTCATAATGGTGAACCGTGTCCAACATATTGCCCTGGCGTTTTTTCAGTTTGTAAATGCTAATTGTTATTGTCTATCTCCTTCTCTAGATGTGATTTACACAGGTACGGCTGACGGGAAGATAGTGAAGATTGAAGGCAAGAGCATCACTGTTATAGCCAGACTTGGCAAGCCACCGTGTGGTAAGTGAGCAAGGACTAGAGCTGTGATTGATTCCTCACTCATTGCGTTAGACCTGATTTCACAAGCTTTAATTTCACAATGTTGTCTCAACATGACATGATTTAGACAGAAATGACCCAACAGTTCAATCATAAGCAACTCTTAGCAGTTGCATTTCACTCATGCCTTTTATGGATTGTTTTTATACTTGCACAACAAGGATGGCTTAATGCACAACAGGCCTTGCAGTGTGGCTCAAAACTGAAATGACATGTCAAAAAAAGGCCGAGCTCGAACTCTAGTATTTGCTCATATTAATCAGATTAGCCTGTTCAAAATGATTGAAATAATAAATAGCACCCAATAAATAAGGAATTACTTCAGATACCTCATATCCACTGGGATTGTGTGGTATGTTTTAGATGGATCCCGTGAGCAGGAGCCTAGCTGTGGACGACCCCTGGGTATCAGAGTGGGTCCTAACGGCACCCTGTTTGTAGCTGATGCCTATCTGGGGCTGTTCGAGGTCAACCCTGTCACAGGTCAGCAGCACACACAGCCAAGGGCAAGCTTCTACATAGCAATGGCTTTATTTCCTTTATAGGATAGATTTTCATATCAGTATTGTGACATAGACCGGTTCATTTTTTTTGCGAGGAATTCCCCAACAATTTTCACCTATTACTCAGTATAATCAATTTTGTTGCATATAATATCTTCCAAATAAAAGTGTGGTATTATGCAAGACATTTTAGTGATGTAACTCTCACTCCTTGACTCATCGTAAAGGTGAGGTGACCAACCTGGTGTCGGCTGGGCAGATGGTTGGGGGCCGGAGGCTCTCCTTCGTCAATGACCTGGATGTAACACAGGATGGGAGGAAAGTGTACTTCACAGACTCTAGCAGCAGGTGGCAGCGCAGAGACTACCTTCATCTCATCATGGAGGCCACAGCAGATGGACGGTAACTGTTACCACAAACCTTAGGGAGAGCTTTGAGCACATTCTAATAGCAAGGTCTTGTCTCCTTTTGTAAAGAGTTTCTATTGATAGTTAATATAGATTTTAGATCAGTATAGGGCCTTAAAAGCATGTGTGTTCATACATGATGTGGGTACCTTTCATTTTTAAGAAAAGGAACAGTTTATAAAGACAACAACCTGAAGTCTGAGAAAAGCTGTCCATATGTAACCCTTTGTCTGTCTTTCAGTGTGTTAGAGTACGACACAGAGACCAAGGAGGTAACCGTGTTGATGGAGAACCTTCGTTTTGCCAACGGGATCCAGCTTTTCCCTGATGAGGAGTCTGTGCTGGTGACTGAGACTACCATGGCTAGGATTCGCAGGTGCTGTAGTTGATCCTCCTGAGCAACACGACCAGCCTTATTTAACTAATTCACTGAGTGAAGAAATGCTACCCACAGGGGATCCCCCCCGCGTATCTCTCTCTCTTCCTCCTTTGGAACGATCTCATGTTTCGTCAGATGCTAAGTTGTTGTGGTGGCCACTTTTTGAACGTGCTCAAAGTGCGCCCACAGGGTTTTTATTCTCCTCTGGTTTTCATTATTTTCCTTCCACTGTAACACGATTTCATGGGTTTATTTCGCCTTTGTAATATCACACTTTTTAAAACCTGCAAGGAACACAGTCAATTCTCCCAAGCCTCACCTGGATAAATGATGCAAGCAGACTGTTGCCTCGGTAACGGAGCCCCTTCACCAAGCTGCCTGAGTAGAAAGACAAAATTAGCTTGTCCTTTCTCTAGTAGTAATACTAGTGTGGGTAGAGGGGGGAGGCAGCTCCTTCCTGCTGAATTTGTTTTGGGGGTGAGGGGGAATGAGTGTGAGGGAGGTGTTAATTCTTTGTTCATTTCAGCCTGTATGGTAATACAGACTGTTTGGGGACGTTTTCTATTTGCTGATTGTGCAGAATGGAAATCAGTAAATTGATTCCTTGAAAAACGGGGCATTATTTTGTATTTATTTTAAATTTTCTTTTTGGTTTTCCCAGCAAGTAGATTCTTTCCTCCCTCCCATAACTAGTTTATAATAGTTATAAGTCATACATTTTCCTTTGCTTTATCAATGCAGACAGTTTGCTGAGACAAATACCCTGGTGCTGCTGAAAACTCTGAATCTGGGTGGTCTTTCCATAACAGACTTCAAAGTATTGTGAAGACTGTTCGTAAAATATATATWTTTTTMTCAAATGTTTTGAATTGTTTCCCATAATACCTCTGTCTGTCACACATACCGTAAGCATGAGGCAATGGACTTTCTTTCCCTCATCTCCTGAATTTCCATTCAATTGACTGTGTGTCTGTGTCCCTCCTAGGGTCCATGTGTCAGGTCTAAATAAAGGAGGAATGGACACGTTTATTGACAACCTGCCTGGTTTCCCTGACAACATCCGTCGCAGCTCTTCTGGAGGGTACTGGGTGGCCATGTCAGCGGTGCGGCCCAACCCTGGCTTCTCCATGCTGGACTTCCTGTCCCAGAAGCCCTGGATCAAGAAGCTCATCTTTAAGGTAGATGATATGACAAGACTTGATATCATATGGCGTTATATTATATAAAACCAATAGCTTTGTCCATTTACATGGAAGTTTTAAAAAATACTACAGGGAGAACAATTTGCATGTCCAATTTACTGTGACTGAGTCTGGTCTTCATTGCTGTTAGTCAGATTTTTCTGTGTTTTTACATACAAGGGTTTACAGTGCCTTGRAAAAGTATTCATCCCCCTTGGCGTTTTTCCTACTTTGTTGCATTACAGCCTGTAATTTAAATAGATTTTTWTMMGGATTTCATGTAATGGACATACACAATAGTCCAAATTTGTGAAGTGAAATGAAAAAAATTACATGTTTGAAAAAATTCTAAACAGAAAAGTGGTGCGTGCATATGTATTCACCTCGTCTGCTATGAAGCCCCTAAATAAGATCTGGTGCAACCAATTACCTTCAGATGTGACATAATTAGTTAGATTGCACACAGGTGGACTTTAAGTGTCACATGATCTGTCACATGARCTCAGTGTATATATACACCTGTTCTGAAAGGCCCCAGAGTCTGCAACACCATTAAGCAAGGGGCACCACCAAGCAAGCGACACCATGAAGACCAAGGAGCTCTCCAAAAAGATCAGGGGAAAAGTTCTGGAGAAGTACAGATCAGGGTTGGGTTATAATTTTTTWAAATCCGAAACTTTGAACATCCCACGGAGCACCATTTAAATCCATTATTAAAAAATSGAAAGAATATGGCACCACAACAAACCTGCCAAGAGAAGGCCGCCCACCAAAACTCACGGACCAGGCAAGGAGGGCATTAATCAGAGAGGCAACAAAGAGACCAAAGATAACCCTGAAGGAGCTGCAAAGCTTCAAAGCAGAGATTGGAGTATCTGTCCATAGGACTACTTTAAGCTATACACTCCACAGAGCTTGGCTTTATGGAAGTGGCCAGAAAAAAGCCATTGCTTAAAGAAAAAAATAAGCAAACATGTTTGGTGTTTGCCAAAAGACATGTGGGAAACTCCCCAAACATATGGAAGAAGGTACTCTGGTCAGATGAGACTAAAATTGAGCTTTTTGACCATCAAGGAAAATGCTATGTCTGGCGCAAACCCAACACCTCTCATCACCCCGAGTTTACCATCCCCAAAGTGAAGCATGGTGGTGGCAGCATCATGCTGTGGGGATGTTTTTCATTGGCAGGGACTAGGAAACTGGTCAGAATTTAAGGAATGATGGATGGCGCTAAATACAAGGAKATTCTTGATGGAAACCCGTTTGTCTTCCAGAGAACCCATCCAACTTGAAGGAGCTGGAGCAGTTTTGCCTTGAATGGGCAAAAATCCCAGTGGCTAGATGTGCCAAGCTTATAGAGACATACCCCAAGAGACTTGCAGCTGTAATTGCTGCTAAAGGTGGCTCTACAAAGTATTGACTTTGGGGGGTGAATAGTTATGCATGCATTTTTTTGTCTTGTTTATTTCACGATAAAAAATATTTTGCATCTTTAAAGTGGTAGGCATGTTGTGTAAATTAAATGATACAAACCCCCCAAAAATGTATTTTTTTTTAAATGCCAAGGGGGGTGAATACTTTCACAAGCCACTGTAGAATCTTGSCAGCTGGAAACCTGCCTAACAAATATTGAAGGGATACACACACCTCATTCATTGTGACCATGAGACCAGTTTGTTTCTTTATGCGTGATGTCGTCTACTTCAGTCGTGTTTTGGTGCTATGTGTGCCTCACTCCCCTCCCTCCTTTCTTCCTCCCTCCCTCCCTCTCCCTGCAGCTCTTCAGCCAAGACATGCTGATGAAGTTTGTGCCTCGCTACAGCCTGGTGATAGAGCTGCAGGAGAGCGGGACGTGCGTGCGTAGCTTCCATGACCCCCACGGTATGGTGGCTGCCTACGTCAGTGAGGCACACGAGCACGACGGCCACCTCTACTTAGGCTCTTTCCGCTCCCCTTACCTCTGCAAGCTGGATCTCAGCAAGGTGTGAGCTGGGAGCTGAGCACAACCACTTTCTCAGACGAAACCCYTATATGAGACTGCTGTCTGCCTACCTAACACCTCACTACCTAGTCTGTTTTCCAATAACAGCAAATACATCAGAATTGAAAAGAATGGCTTAATGCTTGATGTGCTGCATTTGCATTGCTTTTCACCAGCTTCAGGAAAAAATGGACTAGTCTTCATTAAGTATCTGCACTATTAAGGCACATTTGACTGGGATGCATATCCATCCTTTCTAGTCTTATCAGCCTACAATTAACTATTAACCCTTTCATTTCTGTTGACAGTGCATCTCAGTAGTTTCTCAAGGAATGTTTTTTATTTAACCAAACAGTCTTTGGGCKAAATAGTTTGCCCAAAAATCCCCATGTTGTAAGTACATTGTTTTTCAGGTCTGTGTTTTGGGTTGTTGAAATGTGCCAAATTTGTTCTTATTTTTGTTTGTTTAAACCATTCAGTATCTCAACTTTTAATTTCATTTTTGCACTAAGCTCTCATCTCACCTTTAAATATAACAATGTTATTATTGTACTTGGGAGAATTTCAAAGACTTAATTTTATCAGTTGAAATATACACCGAATCAGTATTATTTTAGGAGTGCCACTTTGAACTGATTTATTTTGTTGTGTATATTTAGAAATCAAAGTTCTTGTTCATCATAATAAAGGTGATGCAAAAAGAATCCAAAATAAGTATGAATCATTTCCTCTCGTTTTGATACATTTCATCTGCTTTTGCATATTGCACTGTCAACTACCTTACGTAATCTAAATGTTTTGCTCGATGTTGAATGCTGCTGGCCTTCAGCTGAGTTTCCTTTGAATTAAAACAGTAATGTTTTAAAACTGGCTTTTGTCTAATATGAAAAACATGGTGACACATTTCTACAGTTTGTTTAGCTACTTACCAGTGTTTACATACTACTGCCATAAAGGATTAGCCTGCTACTGACCGACTACATGTCTTAAATGAGAGAAACCAGTGTCGGTGTACGCCTCAGCAATGTACAGTACAGTAGACCTCTACATGAGAGCAGATCGAAACCCTACCCTGCCTCAGAGCCAGTGAAGCTCATTAAAAGAGGGTGCTCAGAGTGCTGCGTCAAAGAGGGTGCCGGGAGCTCTGCGAGGAAAGTGCTGACCCCAAGAGCCGCCCGCTGCTACAGTTGTCAGCCTCTTCTGCTCTCTACTCCCTCCTCAAGATCAGATGCTGCTGCACTGGTTTCATAAGAGCCTTTGAATAATTAAGGTGTATCACAGACTATTAGACACAAGGTCAGGGTTCAGGTCACTGGGTGCTGAGGGAGAATGATAACCCTAGCTGTTAAACAGGCCCGGTGGAGCAAGCCTTCAGATGGACTCTGTAGAAGGTTTATGTTTACATGGGCTTAATATAATCGTGCTTGGTTGTCAAGTCCTTATTCACAAGGTTCCGTTTTTTTTAATCAGAGCTTGTTGATTAGAGTCTGTGCAGACCCTAACTCAGGCCAAAATGTGATTATTTATAATTCGGTATACAATTTGCAAGGGTCAAAGCAGTTTACCATTTTATTATAGGATAAAATACAACGTTATGTGCCTTTCGGTTGTTGTAGCTGTGTAAGTTAGACTTGAAAGGCCTGAAAATCATATTGCTACTCAAGACATGGAAATTGCCATTGTTTGACTATACGTTAAAGGAGTAGTTCACTATTTTACAACTTGATGTTAGATGGTTCCTCACCCAGAAAGTAGTCTATGGGCCAAGAMAAACTGTAATCCATGGTTCCATTTTCTTTAAACAGCCACTACAAACTTCAGCTAACCTTAACCAACCCCAAGCTAACAATCAATGGAAATGATGGAAGTTTTTTAATGTCCAAATTCAAATCAACTCCACATTTGTTCTGATGTTACTTAAAGGTGATTTGGCCATTTCAACAACAAAAAAACATGCTCACATGACCCCATCACTTCCATTGATTGTTATCTTGTAGTGGATAAACTTATCTGAAGTTCGTAGTGGCTGTTTAAAGAAAACTGATCCATGGATGACAGTTTCTCCTGGCCCGTAGACTACTTTCAGGGTGAGGAGCCATCTAACATCAAGTTGTAAAATAGTGAACTATTTTAATATACTCAGTTATATGACCATGTTAAGAAGGAAACGGCTTAGTGATTTCCTCAGAATATTGAAATGAGGAAGGATTGGGTTTCATGAAGAAGTGGGAGGTCGGTCAGATGGACTGCAAACAAAATAGGTAGTCTTCATGAAGTGGAGCCAAGGCATAGTCCAAACCTCAAAGTCACAGTGGAATGTCTGAAAGACAAACATGCCCTCTATTAAAAATAATCATCTACAATGTTATGACATTTAGCCATGATCCATTCCACTTGTCAGCCAAAATGAGTGCTGGTCTTTACCCAATTGCTATACATACAACTTCGACATACTATATCATATTTAAATTCAATCCACACTGCTGTTCTTCCAACTTTTGTTAATTCTGCACTAAAAACATAATGTGTACTGTACAATACCTGCTGTAACAAACCATCTGGTTGGAACTTGCAGTTGGCCAGGTCTGCGTCTTTGTGCCCCTTTTTGCGGCACACAGTCCGTGAGAGGTCTACTTCCAGAATGTATTTGAACCCCTTTACAAGCTGTAACAGAAAGCTATGTTGAACCGAAGACGTTTATGCCTCGCTGGTAAAACCAACTACAGTATATTGTGAACCATACCATATGCCACACATTTTATATATTCTCACTAACAGGTTTTTAGCCAAAGAAGTTCAGCATGAAGGTCAAAGTTGTTGTCTGCCCTCCATACCTGTCTTTCTGCTTTCTCGATTGCAGATGGCTTGAAGAGAAAAGCATCATTGGTCTGGTTGTTAAATGAGTAGGCCCCGTGAAGGACCGCCTTTAGGACCCCCTTGTTATCCGTGCTGATGTTATAGGGAGAGCCAGGCACAGACGTATACCTTTGGCAACTGACTGGAAACAAATAAAAGTGCTTACTCAACACCATTCACAAATGTTTGTTAAATTAGGGTGACAGTCTGTTTACAGTACTACAGGTTTTACACTCCTACAAACAGTAAATCATTTTTAMATATATTACATTTTTGTATTTAAAGCTTTTAGATCACAACAAAATCACAACAAATAAATATACAATTTCCCCCCTGCCCCACCCCCKAAAAAGTATAATAATTAGCCTGAAAAACAATACATAATAAACAAAAATATATTTTTTAAATAAGCAAAACATAAGTAAACAGGCCAACAATCAGCATATTGAAAGGCAATATAATTAGTAACATGGAACAGGTAATTGTTGACCCTAAGAACTAATACTAAAAAAGACTAATACTAATGAAAAATTAAAATAAACAAGGTATCCTTTGTTTMGTGTTGGCTTGGGCAGTGGACATGTACTGTACCTGACATGTTATTGTTTTCATTTATGTAGGCCTACTTGTTTTTTGTTGGTTGTAACTCATCTACGTGGTGTTGGCATCCCTATCTACACTGCATTTTCACAGTCTTTGCGCGAGAAACACGTACGTACGCACGCACGCACGCACGCACGCACGCACGCACGCACGCACGCACACACACACACACACACACACACACACTTACATTAGACTGTGTGCTACTACTGACAGTAAGAACTGAAGACAAGTGACACACAATATATTTTTCTCATACTGATAAATAGTTAGCCAACATGAGCAGAGAAATCTGACTCCTCATAAACAAACTGAAGCCAAGCCATAAGGGCCTAACCCTAACACGATTACAGAAATCAAGCAGGATATAAATCCATTATATTCAATAGGAATGATCATTAACTGTCATGCATTGCTACTGATCAAAGAGGCAATTCATTATTTAAATGCTTTGTAATAACAGATATTGGTGTAGTTATGTTATGGTAAAGTAATCAGAAGTGTTAAACTGAAGAAGTTGACAAAATCCTCAGAAAACCAAGACAACCAATTGGCTTCACAAACATGACATGCAAAACCTCCAACTTCAATTGAACACACACAATGTCATCCTGTTAATTAAAAGAGCTTACCAATTGAGCACAGGCACAAGCCAGAGAAGAGCAGAAGCATGTTGCCAATACCTGTTGGAGCTTTCTCAACACTGTTCTGTTTATTTTACTTCCTGTAAGGCAACACTTTCACCACACATTGCAGCCTAGCAAAACGTACCGTGGCCCCCCTCCCACAGGACATGATCTCAACCAATTATAACTAGCAGGTACAGTCAATAGTGAAAACTGAAGAGATAGTTTGATTCTTTCATTATCTTTTGATTGACATTCTTTAATATTTTTTGCAACAGAACATTATTTTAATGAATTGTGCTTACTTGGAAAGGTGGTGCATACAGTAAGTACATAAGAGAAGAAACCCACTAGGCACAGATGTCAATTCAACGTCTATTCCAAGTTGGTTCAACAGAATTTCATTGAAATGATGTGGAAACAACGTTGATGATTCAACCCTTGTATACCCAGTGGGAAAGCACCACAAGCAATTTTGAATTGGCTTTAAACTGGTTTATAGCTGCCTTTCAACAGAGTCCTGTGTGATAGCATCATCATGAAGACAGCAGAAGACAGCAGAAAGGCAGAGCCTGGGTTGGTTGACATCACTTCCTGTGTTAGTTGAACTGAAAGCCACAGAAGTACTACCAACAGTCCAATCGGAGACTTTKATCTGAAATGACCCAGCTAGCACATAACGTTCTGAAAATCATATGTTTCTAGAGTTTTGTAAGAGTGGGGTTCTCCTATGGTGATTTTGCATACAACCTTCCCACAACTTTCTGGGAATGGTGCAGAATAGTTGCTTGTCTTTGGAGCATTCTTCACAAATTTAAGGAACTTGACAAAATAAACATTATTTTCTTGGTATTTCATTACTTTAACAAAACGTTTCCTAAGAGTTCAAACATGGTTATGTTTAATTACATTTTTGGTAATGTTCTACTCCGGGATGCTGGCCTTCTAGGCAGAGTTGCAAAGAAAAAGCCATATCTCAGACTGGCCAATAAAAACAAAAGATTAAGATGGGCAAAAGAACACAGACACAGGACAGAGGAACTCTGCCTAGAAGGCCAGCATCCTGGAGTCGCCTCTTCACTGTTCAAATCAAATCAAGTTTATTTTATATAGCCCTTCGTACATCAGCTAATATCTCGAAGTGCTGTACAGAAACCCAGCCTACAACCCACAACGCAAGCAATGCAGGTGTAGAAGCACGGTGGCTAGGAAAAACTCCCTAGAAAGGCCAAAACCTAGGAAGAAACCTAGAGAGGGACCAGGCTATGAGGGGTGGCCAGTCCTCTTCTGGCTGGCCGGGTGGAGATTATAACAGAACATGGCCAAGATTTCAAAATGTTCATAATGACAAGCATGGTCAAATAATATCAGGAATAAATGTCAGTTGGCTTTTCATAGCCGATCATTAAGAGTTGAAAGCAGCAGGTCTGGGACAGGTAGGGGTTCCATAACCGCAGGCAGAACAGTTGAAACTGGAAAGCAGCAAGGCCAGGTGGACTGGGGAAGCAAGGAGTCATCATGCCCGGTAGTCCTGACGATATGGTCCTAGGGCTCAGGTCCTCCGAGAGAGAGAAAGAAAGAGAGAAGGAGAGAATTAGAGAGAGGCGAAGATTTTCCAAAATGTTCATAAATGACAAGCATGGTCAAATAATAATCAGGAATAAATGTCAGTTGGCTTTTCATAGCCGATCATTAAGAGTTGAAAAGCAGCAGGTCTGGGACAGGTAGTGGTTCCATAACCGCAGGCAGAACAGTTGAAACTGGAACAGCAGCAAGGCCAGGTGGACTGGGGACAGCAAGGAGTCATCATGCCCGGTAGTCCTGACATATGGTCCTAGGGCTCAGGTTCTCGCGAGAGAGAGAAAGAAAGAGAGAAGGAGAGAATAGAGAGAGCATACTTAAATTCACACAGGACACTGGATAAGACAGGAGAAGTACTCCAGATATAACCAACTGACCCTAGCCCCCCACCACATAAACTTCTGCAGCATAAATACTGGAGGCTGAGACAGGAGGGGTCAGGAGACACTGTGGCCCCATCCGATGATACCCCCGGACAGGGCCAAACAGGAAGGATATAACCCCACCCACTTTGCCAAAGCACAGCCCCCGCACCACTAGAGGGATATCTTCAACCACCAACTTACAATCCTGAGACAAGGCTGAGTATAGCCCACAAAGATCTCCACCACAGCACAAACCAAGGGGGGTGGAGGCGCCAACCCAACCTGTTGATGTTGAGACTGGTGTTTTGCGCGTACTATTTAATAAAGCTGCCAGTTGAGGACTTGTGAGGTGTCTGTTTCTCAAAATAGACACTCTAATGTACTTGTCCTCTTGCTCAGTTGTGCACCGTGACCTCCCACTCCTCTTTCTATTCTGGTTAGGGCCAGTTTGCGCTGTTCTGTGAAGGGAGTAGTACACAGCGTTGTACGAGATCTTCAGTTTCTTGGCAATTTCTCACATGGAATAGTCTTCATTTCTCAGAACAAGAATAGACTGACGAGTTTCAGAAGAAAGATCTTTGTTTCTGGCCATTTTGAGCCTGTAATCGAACCCACAAATGCTGATGCTCCAGATACTCAACTAGTCTAAAGAAGGCCAGTTTTATTTCTTCTTTAATGAGCACAACAGTTTTCAGCTATGCTAACATAATTGCAAAAGGGTTTTCTAATGATCAATTAGGCTTTTAAAATGATAAACTTGGATCAGCTAACACAACGTGCCATTGGAACACAGGAGTGAAGGTTGCTGATAATGGGCCTCTGTACGCCTATGTAGATATTCCATAAGAAATCTACGGTTTCCAGATACAATAGTCATTTACAACATTAACAATGTCTACACTGTATTTATGATCAATTTTGTGTTATTTTAATGGACCAAAAATTTGCTTTTCTTTAAAAAACAAGGACATTTCTAAGTGACCCCAAATATTTGAACGGTAGTGTATGTACATTTCTAAAAACCTGTCTTTGCTTTGTCATTATGGGGTATTGTGTGTAGATTGATGAAGGGAAAAAACGATTTAATCAATTTTAGAACAAGGCTGCAACTTAACAAGATGTAGAAAATGTCAAGGAGTCTGAATACTTTCCGAATGTACATCATTTGTAGTACAAATGTCCACCAGCAGGTGGTATATGTAGCTTGCTTTTCCAGGAGCTTTGTCTGAGCTTTAACACTTTGACGATTACACTGAGTGGGGGAATCAGGGTAGGCCATGTCAGAGTGACTTAAATGTAGATATTTTTGTAAACTATACCCTGTAGATAAATCTTTGCATGGAAACGGAACATTTTCTGTCTTCAGGATTACAGTCCTGTTTTGAGTGACCAAGCTGCACTCCTCAAAATGTCTGATTACTTAAAAAATAAAAAAAAGATATTTATTAGGCTATTTCCACAGGCTTGTCTATAAAGTGCACTGCACTTCCAGTATGTAGAAGTAAAATCAAGTTCATTCTAACACTAATACTCAACTCATAATACTTTCAGTCAACTGGTGATCTGGTCCCATACATTGGATATAGCCAGAAGTGGGAACCTCTACACATTTTGTTATGTCTGGCATATTTGGTCTTCATTGCCTGTATCATCATTGTCTCTTCATTCCCTGTCACATCACTTGACCATGAATTGCATTCTGTTTTTGACAARTTAGTCATTGTGCGGCAAAATAATCCGCTCTCTAGACGTTCTACTGCAGAGAAGAGAGATGCTGATGCACTCGAGTTGAACCTCTGTCATCAAAGTCCCTCCCCGTCTGTTGTTGCTCACACACTTGACAGAGAACTTCGTCTTGTTTTTCACAGCTGCCCCCTTCAGGGAAAATCCAGATTTTCACTCTTCATGTTAGAAGAAATTGGTCTAAATTCACCGTGCTACTGTACAACACTCCATTTCTCCTACGCTTCAGTGGCTTTGGATGTCAAACATTACTTTAAGCCTTGTTCACACTGCTTGCCTTAATGCTAAAATCAGTTTCGGYATACTGACTGTRCAAACAGCAAGTTACAAGGAGGGTTGCCAGGTCTAGTTAAAATTTCAAGCCCAATGTCCACGAAACCAGCCCAAAAGGCCTGAAAACTAGGCCAAKWMTTTTTTTAAGCAAGAGAGGAGTTGCCATTTTTATACAATAAACCCTTTTTCGATAACGTTGTCGAGGCAATTAAGAAGGAATATCYTAYTAACTTGTAATGACGTTAGAAGCAAAATTAGGTTTTCCTCAAAATATTAATAATTACGAGCTATGACATGATGTAATAAAGGCATTTGAATATGTCGTGAAAGAAAGGACAATTCGCCCTTATTAAACTCGTCAGATCATTTTCCATCATTGGATGTCAATTTAACTAATTTGGCTGCTATGATTAAGCAATACGGCACAAAGGGTTATGATATATYGCCAATATTCCACGGCRAAGGGCTGTTCTTAAGCATGGCGTATTGGCCATATACCACAAACCCTCYGGGTGCCTTATTCATATTATAAACTGGTTACCAACATAATTAAAACAGTAAAACATTTTTTTTTGTCATACRCGTGGTATATGGTTTTATATACRACAGCTTTCAGCCAATCAGCATTCAGGCCTCGAACSAGGTTTATAGTTGTAAATAAATCCCCTTTGCTGATGTGCATAACTATAGATCAATCTGACAGGAGAGTTTGAGTGATGAAAGTTGGACAGAGGATCTCGAAATCTCTGAGCAAGAAACCCTTGGAAGAACATAAAAAAAAGAATGTTAGGCTATTTTCTGGCAATTTCATTTCAATAGGCAAAGACTACAGACTAAAATCTGAGTTTATGAATGTAATTAAACTTTGCCATGGTTTACTTAGATAAAGGCAGGTAGTTTATAGCCCCTGATAGGCCTACATCTAATTTCAGATAGTCTACAGTAGGCTAGGCAAGATGTAGGCAAGATGTGAACTCAACGATTTAGCGTCTGGAGGAAACCTGGCACCATCCATACGGTGAAGCATGGTGGTGGCAGCATTATGCTGTGGGGACTGGGAGCGCTCAGGACCTCAGACTAGGGGCGAAGGCTCACCTTCCAACAGGACAACGACCCTAAGCACACAGCCAAGACAATGTAGGAGTGGCTTCGGGACAAGTCTCTGAATGTCCTTGAGTGGCCCAGCCAGAGCCCGGACTTGAACCCGATCAAACATCTCTGGAGAGACCTGAAAATAGTTGTGCAGCAACGCTCCCCATCCAACCTGACAGAACTTGAGAGGATCTGCTGTTGCTTTGTCATTATGGGGTATTGTGTGTAGATTGATGAGTAAAATGTTGTATTTCATCCATTTTAGAATACGGCTGTAAAGTAACAAAATATGGAAAAAGAGAAGGGGTCTGAATACTTTCCGAATGCACTGTATACAGTAGTACAAATTACCACCAGCAGGTGGTACATGTAGCTTGCTTTTCCAGACGTTTTGTCTGCATGTATTAAGGTGTCTGTAATAGAATACATACGTCAAAAACGAATGTAGACATTAATAGACGCATTTCTATAGCTTCCAAACTAATTTTTACAARGGTGGGGGAGTAAAAATATGGAGGCACGGTGGCTTCAACACAGCATCCCTCTCAGTCATCTAGTGTATATATTAATCATTGGTTCAGACAGCAGTCATTTACTGACATGGCTACGCTAGTTGTCATAGTAACGAGGGTGTGTGCTCAGCAGTGTAGGCTGATTGGTGGTGGTCATATGTCCTATCACTCAGTTATGTAGCAAGCTATGGTGATAATTCCTGCAATGAACGTTTCCCAGTTGCTTTGAATGTTCAAAATCATAGTGTAAGAACACTTAAAACCTCAAAGGATAAGACAATCCAACTTTCAAAAGTAGTCCTTTTTGGCAAGCCACTAGCTAGGTAGCTGATTACCTTTCTAGTACATTTACTAATTTGTTTGTAAACAATTAACAAGCTACCACATGTTTGTGTCAAATTGAGTAGATAGCAAGCAACAAGCCAAATAACTACATAAAAACACCTTGAGGGCAAGTAAATCAGATTTGACCGTTTAGACACAAGTCTCATGGCCAGAAATCAGGTCAGTTCTGCTAGTCTCTATACTAGCAGAACTGCACTGACTGCAATCTCACTCCCCTGTCCTAGAATAGGGTGACATTTTGTCAGAAATTCCCTGCAATAGTGCCCTTGGGTTGSATAATGTGGAAATGTTACAAAACTCCCGTAGCCTACTTCACATCGAACATGCCGGAAAGTTGACAAAACCAAAAGGAGAACAGACGAGGTAATGGAAATTAGAGGCAGAAGGTAATTTTCTCTTTCGTTTTGAGCCCACGAGAAGGCACCATAGCCTGCAGCGCAAACTGGTTCCCACTAGATAACCCAGCCACAAAGTCAATGACGAGCACACTGAATGGACGCCCCTGCCACGTCTGCTTCTTGTTCAGATCACACCTCCTGTAATTGGTGGATTGTAGCTCAACTTTGAGAAAAAACACTTTATATCGGAGCTGTCTCGAGACAGCTATGCATATTTATGACATGTAGCTAGTAGCATAGTATCTCTATCAATTGAATACAGGCGGCTGATGTCAACACCCCTCATCGAATAGTTTTGAAAGTATTAAAATATCCACCAATCCAAAGAGAGGAATAGGCAMGAGCTTGTTGAACAACCCGCCGGTCCCCTCTGTGGACAACACATCCCATTGCTAGGGTGGAGACAAGTTTCTCATCATTATATCCAAATATCTGGTAGCACTGAGTAGCTCCTCCATATGACGTTGACAAAAATAGTGCATTGTGGGTAGTTTAGAAGATATCCGGAAATTAGTGAATAAATATGTAATAACCCAGTGGTAATAACCCAAAAACATAACTATGTTTGTAACCAGATCAGGACAACTAAGTTACTTAGTTGTAACACTGTGTTGTTACATTTGTGAGTAAAAACTCATGCTTCATACCCTTTAATTTGTTCCCAAGATCAAAAATGCATGCATTCTAACTACTTGMTATGTGAGATGAGATTTGTCTTCAACATGAAATAGCTTTTTGCCATACTGATCTGTAAAAAAAAAAAAAAGATTTTTCTTATTGCTCTAGGTCAAGGTGAGAAACCATGATAGATTTGAAATATTGACTTTGATGTGTAATTGAATATACATTGACTTTGATGTGGGACTTCTCCTGCATTACAAAGAGACATACTCGCATGGTCCAGAATCTTTATTTCTTGATAAACAAAATGCCCATCAGCTCAAAATCAGCGTTTATGAACACTCTGTGTAGCCAAAACTGCTACAGTAACGTGATGCAAATGGGTTTGTCAAAAAATACTGTATTGATTTGTGGGCCTTTTGCAGGCCAACCTTGTTGGAAMAGGTAAACGATCAAATGGACTGAGTGGTTRCCGCCATTTTGATGGAGTTCTCTAAATTGGTCTCAGCCCAACAATGTGAGCGTTCGTTCTGAGCTCATYTTGCTTTTGCAGGAGGATTCAGTTTGAAAAAGAGAGGTTGTTTTTA